>NC_045807.1:1637172-1693830 GCF_009873245.2 Balaenoptera musculus
CACTAGCAGTTTCCGGGTGGGCCCCAGGTCTAACTGCCGGGGTTTCTGGCTGGATCCAAGGATTAACTGTACCAACTTCAGCCTGCATCCAGACTCAATATTTGAGATTCTGAAGGGGCCCATGGTCTGACTTTATTCATTTGAACATGGAACCAAGATTTGATTGTATCGGCTTCCAACATGTTCCAGGGTCTGACTGCTTGGGTTTGAGGGTATGCCCAGGGTTGATTTATAGCAACTCTTTGCTGAGACCAGGCACAAATTATACCAACTCCAGTCTGGGTCCAGAGACTGATTGACTGAAAGTCAGGTTGAATCCAGGATCTAGGTGTATCACTTTGAGTCTGTAACCGAGGTGTGACTATAGCAACTTCAGATAAGCTTGGAGGCTTTACTACTTCGCTTCCAGTCTGGGTCCAAATTTGAATTGTTTCTGTTTCAGTTTGGGTCCAGAGTCTAGATGTATCAGCCTCAGGCTGGTTCCAAATTTTGATTGAATCCATTTGTGTCTGGAACCAATGTCTTACTACTGTATCAGCCTCAGGCTGGGTTGAGGGATGGATTTCTAAAGTTTCATACTGAGTCCACGGTCTGATTGTAGCAGCGTCAAGATGGAGCCAGGGTTGGCCTGTACCAGTTTCAAGCTTGGTCCAGGATCTGACTGAATTAGTTTCAGAATGGGTCCAAGGATTGATTATACCAAATTCATTTTGGGTCCTGGAACATGTCATCTGAGATTCAAACTGGGATGAGGGCCTAACTGCATCATTTTGAGTCAGGAACCAAAGTGTGACTGACTGAGATTCAGGCTGGGTCCATGGTTTTCTTGGACCAATTTCATAATGAGTCTGGAGTCTGACTGTGTGGGTTTCAGCCTGGATCCAGGGTTGGGCTAAATAACCCTCAGCATGGGTCCAAAATCTGACTGCATTAGTTTCAGGCTGAATCCAGGGATGGACTATTGGCAATTGTGGTTGGATCCAGGTAGTAACTATTTGAGATTCAGGTTGGGTCCCCTCTCTTATTGCATCATTTTGAGTTTGGAACCAGGGTCTGACAGTATTAATGTCAAGTGTTTCATTGCTTGCATTTCAGCCTGGGTCAACACTGTGATTGCCTTAGCTTCAGACTGTGTCCAGGGTCTGACTGCTTCAGATCCAGCTTGGGTTCAGGGTCTGATTGTACTACTTCTAGGCTGATCCCAGAGGTTGACTATACCAGCTCCAGTCTGGATCCATGGTCTTACAGCCTGTTTTAGAAAGGTTCCAGGATCTTACTGTGTCTCCTTCAGACTGGTTCCATGGGTGGAATATACCAGTTTCAGTCTGAATCCATGACACGACTGTAGCAGTTTCGTGCTGGGCCAAGGGTTTGACTCTACCAGCTCCAAACTGGGTTGAGGTACTCATTGTTTGAGATTCTGACTGAGCCCAGGATCTTATTCTTTCTGAGGTTTTAAACCAAGGTCTGCTAATATCAGCTTCAGGTTGGGGCCAGAGTCTGGCTGTTTGGGGAAAAGGCACTATCCATGACATAAGTGCTCCAGATTCAGGCAAAGTTAATGTACTGACATTATCAATTTCAGGATGTGACCACAGAAGAGATCCTTGAGTTTCAACTTGGTTCAAGGATCCAATAGTATCAATTTGAGGATTCAGTGAAATAATGAACATCGTCATTTGAGGCAGTTTCCAGGGTTTCTTTGTTTTAAGCGTTGTCCAAAATACGACTGTATCAATTACACTCTGTGTGAAAGAATTTAATGCTAGAGATTTGGCATGAGTCCACAATGCCACTGTGGAAGCTACACCCTCTGTCCAAGTATTTACTGCTGGACTTTCACCCTGAGTCCATGGTGTGACTGTGGAAGCTACAGCCTCTCTCCAAGTGTTTACTGTTGGAGATTCAGCCTGAATCCATGGTGTGACTGTGGAAGCTATAGCCTCTGTCCATGTCTTTGTTGTTGGAAATTCAGCCTGAATCCACAGTGTGACTGTGGAAGCTACAGTCTCTGTCCAGGATTTTGCTGCACAATATTCAGGATGAGTCCATGGTATGACTGTGAAAGGCACAGCCTCTGTCAAAGGATTTACTGGAGACTGAGCCTGAGTCCATGGTATGACTGAAGAAGCTACAGCCTCTGCCCAGGGATTCACTGCAGGAGGTTGAACCTGGGTCCATGGTATGAGTGTGTAATTTTCAGACTGTGTCCATGGTTTAACTGCTGCAGATTGAACCTGGGTTGATGGTGGGGGTGTTTCAAAATCAGACTGTATCCAAGGATTTACTGTTGGAGTTTCAGGCTGGGCCCCAAATGGGACTGCGGAAGCTAAGGATTGTGTCAGAGGATTTGCACCTGGAGCAAATGCATCCAGGGCCCATTCTGTGATTGTATCCATCATAGACTTTGGCCAGGGATGCAATGCTAGAGATTCAGCTTGGGTCCACAGTGTGAGTGCATTAGCTACAGCCTATGTCAATGGGTTTACTGCTGAATATTCAGCCTGGGTCCATGGTATGACTCTGGAAGCTACAGCTTCTATCCAAAGATTTACTGATGGCGATTCAGCCTGAATCCACAATGTGACTGTACTAGCCTCAGGCTGTATTGGTGGATTTAGAGCTAGAGATTCGGTTTCTGTCAAAATATTTACTGGTAGTGATTCAGACTGTGTCCAGGGATTTACCACTGGAAATTGAGCCTGAGTCCACATATTTACTAATGGAGGTTTAGTCTGTGTCTACTTTGTGACTGTATCAGCTGCAGGTTGTGTCCAGGGATTTACTGCTAGAGAATCAGCCTGGGTCCACTGTGTGACTACGACAGGTACAGCCTCTGTCCAGGGAATTCCTGCTGAAGATTCAGACTGAGTCCACAGTTCAAATGTACCTGCCTCAGGCAGTATCCCAAGTTTTGCTTCTGAAAAATCATACTTGGTTCCTGGTGTGACTATATCAGATACAGTCTCTATCCAGGGTTTAAATCCCATGATCAATGGTGTGAATGTTTCAGAACCAGCCTCTGTCCAGGCATTTTCTTCTGAAGATTCAACCTGGATCCATGGTGTGACTGTATCAGCTTCAGGCCTTGACCAAGGATTTACTTCTGGAGTAACAGCCTGAGTAAATAGTGTGACTTTGTCAGATATAGGTTGTGCAAAGGGATATACTGGGGGAGACTCATATTGCACCCATTGTGTATCTGTCACAGACTGTGGCCAAGGCTTTAGTAATATAATTTTGGCCATATTCCACAGTGTGACTCTATCAGCTACAGCTATCGTTAAGGGAATTACTGCTGGAGTTATACTCTGGGTAAACAATGTGACTGTGTCATATGCAGATTTTGTCCAGGGATCCACTGCTGGAGATTCAACCTGGATGCATGGTGTGATTGTACCGGCTACAGCCATTGTTAAGGGATTAAATGCAGGAGATTCACCCTGGGTCAATGGTGTGATTGTGTCATTTACAGACTGTGTCCAGAGCTTTACTGCTGGAGATTCAGCCTGGGTTCATGATGTGAATGTGTCAGTTTCAGACTGAGTCCAGGGGTTTGATGCTGGAGATCTATCCTAGGTCCATGGTGTGACTTGATTAGTTTCAGACTGGGTGCAGGGATTTACTGCAGCAGATTCAGCCTCACTCCATTGAGTGACTCTATCAAACTGTGACCCGGGGTTTACTGTTAGAGAAATACTGTGGGTCCAGAATGTGATTGTATCAACTATGGGCTGTGTCAAGAGATTTATGATTTCAGAATTTGCCTGGGTCCAGAGTGTGACAGTATCAGTTGCAAGTATTGTCCAGGGATTTACTGAAAGAGATTCAACCTGGTTCAATGGTATTACCGTATCTACAACAGCCTCTGTCCAGGGATTTACTGCTAGAGACTCAGCCTGAGTCCATGATGTGACTGTGTCAGCTACAGGTTGTATCCAAGGATTTACTTTTGCAGATTCAGCCTGAGTCCACTGTGTGATTGCATCTGTTTCAGACTGTGTCCAGGGATTTACTACAGGCGATTCAGCTTGGTTCAGCAGTATGGCTGTATCAGATACTGCCTGTGCCTCAGGCTTTTCTGCTGGATATTCACCCTGAGCCAGCTGTGTGACTGTGGAAGCTATAGCATCTGTCCAGGTATTTACTGCTGGATATTCAGCCTGAGTCCATGGTGTCACTGTAGAAAGTACAGCCTCTGTCCAGGGATTCACTACTGGAGATTCAGTCTGATTCCACAGTGTTACTACATCAGCCAGAGGATGTGTCCAGGTCTCTACTGCAGGAAATTCAGCCTGGGTAAACTATATGAGTGTATCAGATACATTCTGTGTCCACTGATTTTCTGTTGGAAGTTCAGTTTGGATCCACTGTATAACACTATCAGATGCAGGTGCTGTCCAGGGATTTACTGCTAGCGAATCAGCCTGGGTCCATAGCATGTCTACATCAGTTGCAGATTGTGTCCATGGATTTACTGCTAGAGATTCAGCCTGGGCCCGTGGTATGACTGTGGAAGATACAGTCTCTGTCCAGAGATTCACTAAAGATTCGACTTGAGTCCATGCTGTGACTATATCAGTTTCAGCCTCGATCCAGGGATTTACAGCTGAAGATTCAGCCTGAGTCCATGATGGAGCTGCATCAGCTACAGCATGTGTCCAGGTATTTACTTGCGAAGTTTCTGCCTAGGTCCAAGCTGTGACTGTATCAGCCTCATATTGTATCCAGGGATTTATTTCTAGATTTACTTTATTGGTCCATGTTGAGATACTGTCAGTTTCAGACTGTCTCCAGGAATTTACTGCTAAAGATTCTGTTGGGGTCCATGTTGTGACTGTATCCATTTCAGACAATGTCCAGAAATGTAATGATGGGGAATCAGCCTGAGTATACCACGTGACTATTATCAACTACAGGCTGTGTCCATGAATTTACTGCTAGAGATTCAGCTTTTGTCCACTGAGGAACTGTTCCAGCTGCAGTGTCTGTCCAGGGATTTACTGCTGAAGATTCAGCTTGAGTCCATACTGTGACTATGTCAGTTTCAGACTGTGTCCAGGGATTTACTGCTGGGGTCTCAGCCTGAATCCAAGGTGTAGCATCAGCTACAGCTCTTGTCCAGGGAATTATTTCTGAAGGTTCACCTTGGGTCCACTGTGTAAATGTATCAGGTAGAGGCTGTGTCCAAGAATTTACTGTGAGGGAGTCAGTCTGCGTCCACGGTGTAACAGTATCAATGTCAGACTGCACCCAGGGATTTACTGCTAGAGATTTAGCCTGGGTCCACCATGTGAATGTGTCAGCTATAGTTTTTGTCCGTGGATTTATTTCTGAACGTTCACCCTGAGTCCACTGTGTGACTTTATCAGTTAGAGGCTGAGTCCAGAGGTTTCCTGCTAGAGATTCAGCCTGAGTCCATGGTGTGACTGTATTAGACACAAGATGTGTCAAGGACTTTACTCCTGGAAATTCAGTCTTTACCTGTGGTGTGATGGTATCAGCTATTTCTGTCCAGTGATTTACTGCTGCAGTTTCATCCTGGGTCAACAATGTGACTGTTTCAGTTTCAGATTGTGTCCAGGGATTTAGTTTTGGAGATTTAGCCTGGGTTCAGAGTGTTAATGTACCAGCTTCATTATTTGCCCCAGGGTTGATTATAGCAATAACTGACTGAATCCAGGGTCTCATTGTGTCAGCTTCAGACTGAGTCCACAATCTATCTTTATCACCTTCAAACTCATCCCAGGGCCTGACTGTATTAGTATCATGTTGTATCCAAGTTTCTACCTTATCAGGTTGGTTCCAGGGCTTGACTATTTCCTTTTTGGACTGTATCCAGTGGTGGGATGTTTTGATTACTGGCTCTGTCCACAGTGTGACTGTCTCCATTTGAGTCTGGAACCAGTGTTTGACATTTTCAGCTTCAAACTGAGTCTAAGATCTGGCTAGATCACCTTCAGATTGGGCCCAGGAGTGGGCTGTTTCAAATTCTGTCTCAATCCAAGGTTTGCACGTATCCATTTGAGTATTCAACCAAGGTCTGACTCTATCAGATTCAGGCTCAGACCAAGAAATGATTGTTTGAGATTCAGGTTGGCTCCACGTTCTGATTTTATCAGTTTGTGTTTGCAACCAAAGTCTGACAGCATCAGCTTCACGCCTAGTCCATGCTGTGACTGTATTAACTTTAGACTGTGTCATGAGTCTGAATGTAGATGATTCAGGCTTTGTCCCTTGTTTGATACTACCAGCTTCAGACTGAATCCATGGTCTAACCACATCAACTTCAGGCTGAGTCCAAGAGTGGAGTGTTTTAAAGGCTGCCTGGGTCCTCTCTCCCATTTGATCAGGTTTGGTTCAGAACCAAGATCTGGCTGTACCAGCTTCAGGATGGTTCCAGGGTCTGATTGTTTCAATTTCAGTGTGGGTCCAATATTTGATTGCATCTGCTTCTGGCTGAATCCAATGTCTATCTTTACCTTCTTCAGTCTGAGTTCTGGGTCTGACAATTTGGAATTTAGTCTGAATCCAGGGTCTGCTTCCTTTAGTCTGTAACCATGGTTTGGTTGTATCGGCTTTTAGTTGAGTCAAAGGTCTTCCTGGTTGCATTCCTGACTGGGTCCAAGTTTGGACAATGTCAGCTTCAGGCTGAGGCCATGGTCTGATTGTACCAACTTCAGAGTGGATTAAAGGATCATTTACCTTAGTAACTGTATGAACCAAAAGCCATGTTGTATCTTTAGTCTGCATCTGGGGTTTGACTATATAGTGTCATGTTTATTCAATGGACTCCTTCTACCCATTTGACTTAAGGATCTGATCGTACTTGCCTTATACTGGGCCAAAGACGTAATTGTATTGACTGTAGATGGAGCCCAAGTAAAGTTCATATTAAGAGTTGATGAAGTCCAAAATTGAGTTGACTTAGATTCAGGGAGAAGCCTGTATTCTTCTGTCTTTTCTATAGGTCTTTGGGATCTAACTATATTTAAGACAGGCTGAAACCAGGGTTCCAAGGTATTGGTTACCATAGGATATTGGGATCTCTCTTCATTTAGTATGCAATGAGTCCAGAATCAATTTTATTAACAATTAAAGGGACCCATGGTTGCAAGTTATAAGTTACTGGTTTAACAACAGCATCAACTCTATCAGCTACATGATGTATCTGGGTTCTAACACTCTCCTCACTAGACTGAATTTGCATAACTATTCCTGTTTTATCAGGCACAAAATGGGTCCAAGGTCCAACACCAGGTGTAATTTCTAGCCAGAGTCTAGCTAGAAGTTGACCATGGAAAGGAACCTTACTAGACTGAACTTGAGACTGAACAGTATTAATCTCAGAATGAACTTTTGATCCATCTATGTCACTTGAAAACAGAACATGTGATCCACCAGCATTACCTAACGGTGGAGTATGAAGCCCAATTATACCACCTAAAGGTTTAACCCAGGATCTTAGTGAATCTGTCATAGTTTGATATTTCTATTTCATTGTGTCTCTGTGAGGAAGGTTCCAGGTTGTAGGTATATCAGCCACTGGGGTACTCCAGGGCACAGCTGTAGGAGAAGGATCCCATGATTTGGCAAAAGGAGAGGTCCAAGACTGTACCACTGGGCATGTGCTAGCGGAGGAGAGCTGATTGCTTTGAAGGCGTAGCTGTGTACTGCCAGGAAAAGAGTCTCCATTATTTGACCCAAAAAATACTGGAGGAGGATTTCAGTGCTGTCTGTTCAGTGGGAAAGTACCTAATCTCCTCCTCCATGACTGTTCAGAGAATCCATGGGAGGTCAAAATGGTAGAGGCCCTGTTCAGGCTAAGCCTGTCTTGTATACCATGTTCTACCCCAGGAGAAAAACTGCAGGGTAGAGAAAAAATAGGATCCAGTGGCTTCTGGGATGCCTTGATAAGCCACCTCATCCAAGATAGGTAGGGGGCTGTCTTGATCACAAGAACTGGGTCATAACAGGCCACTGAGGACTCAGTGACCAGACCTACCAGTTCCCAGTGGTTGCCAAAGAGACAGAGAACAGGACTACCCTGCTGTATCTGAATAAGGAAACAAAGATAACCCATATATATATGAGACAGATAGGCATATATTAAATATATAAGTAACATATCCACATTACATATAGGTATATAATATAAATGAATTATAAGATACATCATATTTATACATTATGTATATGCTTAACATTGTTTATAAGTACATTAAAATATATAAGGTTTATATTTTTTTCTACCACATATAAATTCCGAATGACATGACAAACACGTGCTTACTTCAAGGAGGTCCATTAAATGACTTAGGTACAAATAACCATAATGCTGATTAAAAGAGGAAAATAGTAGGGGGAATTTAGAGAAAACTTCAAAATTATAAAAACTAAACTACATATTCAGCAACTTTATTTGGATGTCACTTATTATCCCCGTAGCTGGGTATTTCTAGGCAGACTACCTCTACTGCTTTTAGTCTGGTTCAAGCTATCATTTCTGCTTCCTTCTCACCCATCCTTATCCCACCACTTGTTCTCATCCAAGCAGGCAGACTGACACTCAGAGTAAAGGCCAAGGGCTTTATTTTGTTACCCCTTGATCTCAACGCTTAACATTTTTCCTTTGTTCGTTTTGCTACAATCCAAGAATCGTAACCTCCTGTTCTTTCCATAGTTTCAAAGATTATTTTTAGTAAGTTCTCTACTTCTCAAATTTTCTCAATGAAAATATTCCAGCTTTATTTATTTTTATTTATTTTTTTAACATCTTTATTGGAGTATAATTGCTTTATAATGGTGTGTTAGTTTCTGCTGTATAACAAAGTGAATCAGCTATACACATACATATATCCCCCTTTCCCCTCCCTTGTATGTATCCCTCCCACCCTCCCTATCCCACTCCTCTAGGTGGTCACTAAGTACCATCCAGCTTTCTTTTTGATCTTAAGAATAAATGTCTCTATGCATCTTCTTTTACATAGTGATGATATATGTTTACATATTATCTGTATGATTATGTAATCCTCATAAAGATTACATCTGTGAATTGCAGTGGAAATAAACTTTCTTTTTTTAAAAATTTTATTTTATTTATTTTTTATACAGCAGGTTCTTATTAGTTGTCTATTTTATATTAAACTTTTTAAATTTATCTTGTTTAACGTGACATCTACCCTCTTAAATTTTTAAGTGTATTGTATAAGATTTGTCAATCTGTATACAGTATGTTGTACAGCATATATCCAGAATTTACTCATCTTGCATAAATGAAAGTTTATATCTATTTCATAGAATTTTACATACATTTTTATATGCCCCCCCAAAGGTAACTGCCCTCATACAGTAAGTACCCAGCAGTCTTCTGGATGACTCCAGATGAGTTACTTTCAGTCAGGTGGATATGTTGATGGCGGCAGAATGAGAGGTCCACCAGCTTAACTGACAACTTCTTGATACTGCTCCCAAAGTTACCGTGGTCTGAAGGAATAGATATAGGAAGGATTGTGAGATATGGGTTATTATGTCTCTTAAATATTTTATACCATAGCCTCCTAAGATTTTTACAGTATATCTTTCAATTTTTTTAATTACATAAAATTCCTGAAATACCCTCACTTCTTTCCTTCCATCTCATCTCATATACACTTACGTTATACACTCTTGGAATTTGTAGCTCTTCCCAAATCCTTGCTAAATAGAATAATAGAACACAGAATAATTGTAACCACTGATAGTTACTTTACTTCCTTAAGGACTCAGATGAATATACAATGATAGCATATTTTATTTATACACTTACTCACATGCCCATACCTACTTACTCATCACTCTCAACTCAGAAATACTTATCGTATAAATTTGTAGAAAATTATCTCAAGACCTAAATTCACTTTTCTATGATGGCAATCTGGGGCAAAGAGAAACTATTCAATCATTATTTGCCAAAGCCCTCATACAGGATGTGCTATGTATGGAACACATAAACATGAGGAAAGAAGCTTTTACCCTAATTGAGTTTTCAATTTAGGGGAAGAATATGTTACTTAAGGTGAATTTCTGCTGGCCAATCCAATATAAAATCAATTATATAAGAATAAATTTACATTTCATATCATATGAGTCATGAGGTAGCAGCCAAGTCAGCCTTACGATTTTATCAGAAATCTGAGTTCATTCTATCTACTTGGAAATTTTTGTACTTGACATCCATCCTCAAGATGACTGAAAGATGCCTTCTCTATTCCAGAGAAGAAATGAAATAGGGCAAAATCTCACACCTTCCAGCTGAGTCAGACATTTAAGTCTCAATAAGTAGCCATTCTTCCAATGCTCCCTATTGTATTTCTCCCTTTATTTCATACTCTGTGCAAGGCACTACTCTTATCAATTCAGCTTTACGATAACACTCAGAAACATTTTAAAGTAATAAATTTGTAAAAATGACCACTCACAAACGAGAGGAGCACAATGCTATAATAATGAGCTATGGAAAAACTATAGGTATTAAACTTACACTTGAATTAAAATCTGAAGGATGAGTAAAAATCAAGCAAACAAAATTTGAGAAGGGAGTTACTACTCTTTAAGTAACTTGTTTAGAGGAAACAAAGCTTGTGGTATCCAAGGTATTTAAAGAGAGCCAGTTAAAAGAAAGTAAAAAAAACAAGAGAGGGGAAGCATCATAAGGGCAGAGAAGGAGATACTTACTCAATATAACCCTGTGAGAAATTCTCAGCGCCCCCTCTTCTTCCAGCAGTGGTCATGGATTTTTATACTGGGTTTTTAATTATTCTTAAAGGTAACAGAAAAATATTCAAGGACTGAGGTGATATCAAGATGGCAAACTAGGAAGCTCCAGGATCCCATCCGCATTCCAACACCAACTCAACAATAATATATTAATTCAAATACCTTTTTGGGAGCTCTAGAAACCAGTCAGGATCTGCAGCAACCAAGCAAGTGCACAATCAGAAAAATCCACACTCAGAATGTTATGAAATTCCATAGCATTTTTGTTTGCTCTTGTCCCAACTCCTCCCAGTCTTTCCAATTGTTTCTTTCCAATTGCAAAACCCTGCAACTGGAAAGAAATAACCTATCCCTGGTTCCTCCTACAGGATGGAAGAAAAAAAAAAAAAAAACAAATGTTTGCCGTTTTATGGCCTGATGATAGCCAAAGGGTTGGTTTCTGTCCTCACTGACTGAAAGCTCAGAAAGGTTTGGGAGCATCGTTTGGATATAGGTTGGAGGCCACTGAACAATGGCAGGTGCCACAGCATGTGAAAACTGCCAGAAGAGTAAAGACCTGCAAATGGCTGAGTACAAGAGATTACGGGAACAGGAATATAATGGAACATCTCAGGCCCTAGGAGAAACAAGACTGGGCCTCTTAGAAAAATAAGGCTTGTAAAAGTAGATGTATATAGGAAGCAATTGAAGAAAAACTGCATGTGGAAGCCTACAGAGGCACATACCCAGAAAAGGCCTGAGAAGACCCAAATCTTCTCTCCATAATAGTTAGTAAATGTCTTCTCCTGCACCAACCCAGACTGCAATGTTTATTACAAATGCCAGATTTTCAAAAAAGAGATAAAAAACAGAGAAACAAAAACCAAGACAAAAAAAAAAAACAAAAACAGGAAAGCATGGCCTATTCAAAGGAACAAAATAAATCTCCAAAAACCAACCATTCAGAAATTAAATCTTTGGACTTATTTGACAGTTTATTTTTTCTGCATTATTGAGATTGTTTGGCATATAACAATAAATAAAGTTAAAGTGTACAATGTGTTGATTTAATACACATATACTAGAGATGATTCCCAACAAAGAGTTAGCTAACTCCTCCATCATGTCACAGAGTCAACCATTTCTTTCTGTGGTAAGAACAGTTATGACCTACTCTCTTAGCAAGTTTCAAATGCACAATACAGTATTAATTACAGTAACCATGCTGTATCTTGATCCTGCCACAGCTAATTCATGTTATAACTGGAGGTTTGTACACTTTGACCAACATTTGCCCATTTTCCCCACTCCCTCAGCCCCTGGTAACTACAACCCTATCTGTTTCTATGAGTTCAGTTTTTCTAGTTTCCATGTATAAGCAGTTATGGTATTTTGCTTTCTCTGCCTGACTTAATTAGGATAATACCCTCATGGTTCATCCATGTTGCCTTGCCAAATGGCAGAATTTCTTTCTCCCTCATGACTGAATAATAATACACTGTATAGACAGATAGATAGGTAGATAGATAGATAACATGATGAAGGGGTAAAGATGCAGCGTTTTCTTTATCCTTTCATCCCATTAATAGACATAGGTTGTTTCCACCTCTCTCTCTCTCTCTCTCTCTTTTTTTTTTTTGGCTGCATCATGCCGCATGCAAGGTACTAGTTCCCCAATCAGGGACTGAATGCAGTTGAAGCGTAGAGTCCTAATCACTGGACCACCAGGAAATGCCCTGTTTCCGTATCTCGACTATTGTTTCTATATCTTGACTGTTGGAGATACTGCCTTGTATTTTCTTTCTATATATCCATAGAAACTCAGTTGCTGTATCATATGGTAGCTCTATTTCTAATTTTTTGAGGAACCTTCATACTGTTGTCCATAGTGGTTACACCAACTTACATTCCCACCAACAGTGTAGGAGGGCTCCCTTCCTCCACACCCTCTCCATCACTTGCTATCTCTTGTCTTTTTGATGATAGCCATCCTAACAAGTACGCAATAATAGCTCATTGTAGTTCTGTTTTGCATTTTGATGATGATTACCAATGTTGAACATCTCTACCTGCTCTTGTTGGCCATCGTATGTCTTCTTGGGAAAAATTTCTATTTAGTTCCTCTGCCCAGTTTTTAATCACATTGTTTATTTACTTTTTTGCCATTGAGTTATATGACTTCTTCACATACCTTGTATGTTAACCCCTTATTAGATGTATGACTTACAAACATCTTCTCTCATTCCATACATGGCCGTTTCATTTGTTGTTTCTTTTGCTGTGCAGAAGCTTTTTAGTTTAATGTGATCCAATTTGTTAAGTTCTGCTTTTGTTGATTGTGCTTTTGGTGTCATATACAAAAAAATCATTGCCAACACCAATATCAAGGAGGTGTTTCCCCTATGTTTCCATCTAAGAGTTTTACGGTCCCAGTTCTTATAGACTTACTTAAATCTGTAATTCATTTCAAGTTAATTTTTGTGAATAGTGTAAGATAGGAGTAAAATTTCATTTTTCTCCTTGTGGTTATCAGTTTTCCCAACACCATTTATTGAAAAGACCATTCTTTCCCCATTGAGCATTTTGGTTGCCCTGTCAAATATTAGTTGGGAGATTTATTTCTGAGTTCTTGATTCTGTTCCACTGATCTAGGTGTCTGTTTTTATGCCAGTATCATACTCTTTTGATTACTCTAGCTCTGTAATAGTTTGGAATCAGGAAGTGTGATGCCTCCAGTTTTGTTCTTCTTTCTCAGTATCGCTTTGGTTACTCAGGGTTTCTGTGCTTCTGTACAAATTTTAGAATTGCTTTTTCTATTTCTATAAAAGACATCAGAGGAACCTCCCTGGTGGTCCAGTGGTTAAGACTCCGTACTTCCACTGCAGGGGGGGCACAGGTTCAATCCCTGGTCGGGGAACTAAGCTCCCACACACCGCATGGCGTGGCAAAAAAAATTTTTAAAGCCATGGGAAATTTGATAGGGATTTCATTCGGTCTATAAATGGCTTTGGATAGTATGGGAAATTCAATTAATTATTCTGATCTAAGAATATGGGATATTTTTCCATGTTTTTCCTAACGTCATCAAAGCCTTTTTGTTTTAATGTACAGATCTTTCACCTCCTGCATGAAATTTATTTCTAAGTGTTTTATTATTTTGATGCTTTTTGTAATTGGACCATTTTATGTTTTTCAGATGTTTTGTTGTTAGTGTACAAATATGCAATTATACGTAAATTTTGTATCTTGCAACTTTAATGAATTTGTTGATTAGTTTTAGCAATTGGTGGTGGACTCCACAGGGTTTTCTACATATAATATCAAATCACCTACAAACAAAGATAATTTTACTTCTTCCTTTTAAATTGGATGCCTTTAATTGTTTTTTCTTGCCCAACTGTCCTAGCTAGGACTTGATGTACAATGTTGAATAGGAGTGGTGAGATCTTACCCTTTCTGCCTAGAGTATGATGTTATCTCTGGCTTTGTATATGGTCTTTATTGTGTTGAAGTACATACCTTCTATACCCCGTTTATTAGGTATGTTTATCATGAAAAGACATTATATTTTGTCAGGTGCTTTTTCTCCATCTATTGAGATGATTACATTATTTTTATCTTTCATTAACAATGCGGTGTGTCATACTTCCTGATTTGTATGTTTTGAACCATCCTTGCATCCCAGGGATAACTTCCACCTGATCATGGTGAATGATCCTTTTAATGAGCTATTGAATTCCATTTGGTAATATTTTGAGAAATTTTGCATCTATCCTCATCAGGGATATGGGTCTATAGTATTCTTTTTTTTGTAGTGTCCTTATCTGGCTTTGGTATCAGAGTAGTAGCCTCATGAGATGAGTTTAGGAGTACTTCTTGTTCTTCAGTTTCCTGAATGAGTTTGAAAAGGACTGGCATTAATTCTTTAAATATCTAGTAGAATTTATCAGTGAAACCATACGGTCCTGGGCTTTTTTGCGTTAGGAGGCTTTTGATTACTGATTCAATCTCCTTGCTTGTTATTCGTCTGTTCAGATATTCTACTTCTTCATTATTCAGCCTTGGTGGGTTGTATGTTTTCAGAATTTATCAATTTATTGTCATAAAATTGTTCACATTAGTCTCTTAGGATCTTTCTATTTCTGTGGTATCAATTGTAATGTTTTCTCTTTTCCGATTTTATTTGAGTCTTTTCTGTTTTATTCTTAGTTAGCCCAGCTAAAGGCCTCTCAATTTTGTTTATCGTTTTGAAAATCTACCTGTTAGTTTCTTTGATCTTTTCTTTTTTTTTCTGGTCTCTATTTCAGTTATTTCTACTCTTTGTTATATCCTTCCTTTTTTAGAAATTTTGGTCTGAATTTGTACTTATTTCCTTGAGGTGTTTGTTTGAGATCTTTCTTTTTTCATAATGTTGGCATTTATTGCAATAAACTTGCCTCTTAGAACCACTTTTTCAGTACCCCACTGGTTTTGATATATGTTTCCATTTTCATTTGTTTCAAGATATTTAAATTTCTTCTATGACTCACTGTTCAGAAATGTGTTGCTTAATTTCCACGTTTGTGAATTTTTGAACTTTTCTTCTGTTATTGATTTCTAGTTTCATACCATTATGGTCAGAAAAGATTCTTGGTATGATATTAATCTTCTTACATTTGTTAAAACTTGTTTTGTGACCCATCACATGGTCTGTCCTGGAGGATGTTCTGTGTGTGCTGGAGAAGAATGTGTATTCTGCTGTTGTTGGATGGAATGTTCTGAAAAATGTCTGTTAGGTCCATTTGTTTGAGGTATAGTTCAAATCCAATGTTTCGCTGTTGAATTTCTGCCTGGATCATCTATTACTGTTGAAAATGAGGTACTGGAGTCCCCTACTATCACTGTAATATGTGTTTTTCTCCCTTCAGATCTGTTAGTACTTACTTGATATATTTAGGTGGTCTAAGGCAGGGGTCCCCAACCCCTGGGCCACGGACCAGTACTGTTAGGAACTGGGCTGCACAGCAGAAGGTGAGCGGCAGGTGAGGGAGTTAAGCTTCGTCTGCCACTCCCCATTGCTCCCCATCGCTCGCATTACAGCCTGCACCATCCCCCCCCAACCCCCCCAATTTTTCCCAGTCCATGGAAAAATGGTCTTCCATGAAACCAGTCCCTGCTGCCAAAAAGGCTGGGGACCGCTGGGCTAAAGTCCGATCATCTTCGTCTCATTAATGTTTTGGCTAAAGTTGATTTTGTTTGATATAATTATAGCTACCCTACTTTCATTTGGTTTCCATTGAATATCTTTTTCTATACCTTCACTTTGAGCCTATGTGTGTCCTTACAGGTAAAGTGAGTCTCCTGTAGGCAGCATGTAGTTGGTTGTTTTACTATCCATCCAGCCACTCTATGTCTTTTCGCTAGATAGTCCAATCCATTTACATTTAGATTAATTACTGATAGGTAAACACTTACCAATGCTGTCCTACTATTTTCTGGCTGTGTTGTAGTTTCACTGTTCCTTTCTTCCTCTCTTGCTGCTTTCCTTTGTAAATTGCTGATTTTCTGTAGTAGTATGCTCTGATTCCATTCTTTACCTTTTGTGTATCTACTGTAGGTGTTTGCTTTATGGTTATCATAAGGTTTATATAAAAATACATGCTTTACAGGTAATTACATAATTTTATATATAATTATACACATAAATATTTTATTATTTATATTACATATATTTATGTTATGACATGTAGGGGAACTTCAAACCCACTTCAAGGTACACTGGCCCAGTTCTGCAGACATCGGACCCAACTAGGAGAAACCAAATCTATTTCAAGTGACCCATAATCAAGTGGCTCTAAATCCACAAGAAGTACCTCAGATCCAGATCTACTTCAGAGCAAAGAAGACTAACTTCAGGAATCCAGACTCAGTTTAGGCATTCCTCAGCAACAGACCTGGAAAACAGAAACATACTGCAAGTTCACAGGGTAAAAGATACGGGGCTCGCAACCTACTTAAAGGAATCAAGCCATCCTCAGGATACCAAAACTCAGTTTGGAGTACACAGGTTCAACTCAAGGAAACCAGAAGTTTCTCAAGTAACCTAACACACCTCTAGAGACCCCAGATTACATCAAGGGATCAAGATTCAATTCACATACTCCCAGATATCAATCTATGAGGTCCCCAGACCCACCCCAGGAGGCCTCAGACATATATGACTAACACAGACTCACCTCAAACAGACCCAAATTCAACGCAGACTCTGTCCACAGGACCCAGACTCTGATTAGAAAAGCTGACATCAGTTCATGGGCACCAAACTTAGTACATACATCCCCAGAAAATACTCCAGAGGATCCCAGACACACCTCAGGGACCCCAAACTGATACTGGCCAGTCCTAATCCATCTCAATGACACAGAATTCCACAGACAACATATTAAAAGCCTAGAAACACCTCAGTTGATCCAAAGTCAACTCAGAGCATTCAGACTCACCTCTGGAAATCCCAGACCCAAGCTAGAGAGGCAGATTCAGTTTGAATAGTCCCAATCCACCTCAGAATTGCCAGAACCACCTCAGCAGACTGCAGATCAATTTCAAAGTAACTTGGCTCAGCTCTGGAGACCCAGACACACTTCAGAGAAACCAAATGCATCAGGGGGTATCACAGAATAATCTCAGGTGACCCATATTCGTTGCCATACATACACCTCAGGGATCCTAAACCTAATTCATAGGAATGAGTTAGGTTAAGCTCAGGCATCTCCAGACAACAGCAGTGTCCTCAGATACTCAAAAGAACACTCAGATCCACCTACAGGTCCAAGACTTGTTTCAGAGTACATACAAACATACCACTCAGGCAGGCCCACACACAGTCCTGGGAACCCACAACAGTACTATAGAACCCAGATGTCTTCAGTTACTTACACTAAGCTTAGGAGACAACAGATCCACCACATAAGACTCCATAACCATCAAGGGACCCAAGTCAGGCATCCCAGGTGTATCCAGATATATGCTTGCCAATAAAAGAAGAAAGTGGGGAAAAAAGACCACAACCCACATAAGGAAACCCACATAAGAGAGTTAGGTCAGGGGACCACAGACAGTACACTTGAATCTGGAGGCACAACTCATGAATTCCAGATCCAAAATATAGAGTTCAAGACCACACTGTGGGATCTCAAACCCACCTAAGGAAACACAGACACAGCACAGGAAATCCAGAATCAGCTGTCATCCCTCTGGGGAAAAAAACCATTAGTGTAGTTCTACAATCAGCACAGAAGAACTCCAAAGTCTTCTCATGGGAACTAGACTCAATTCAAAAGACAAGACTCGGTTGAAGGATCCAGACTCATTTCAGGGGAACCCAGACAGTAGGCACATGGTGCTAGACACAAATCAGGATGACTGAGTTGTTTCAAATGAGAAGCCTGAGACGTGTAACAGGGATACCAGACCCACCTAAAGGTACACAGACTCAACTCAGTAATCTGCAAATAATAACTTAATGACCACACACTCAGCACTAGATACTGTGCCCAAGTTAGAGACCACAAACCTACTTAATGGACCCACACTCAGCACAGGAAGTCAAGACACAGATACAGCTCAGAGAGGCCCACACCTACCTAGAAATAAGCATTGACCAACATCATACAGCCCAGATTAATTTCTGGAAGTCCATACTTATGTCAAGAGAACCAAGCCAAAATACTGGATATGAAGACTCAGATATAGCATCCATAGATACCACCCTCAGACGCACAAAGATAACTGGAAAAGGTCCCAAAGGCGCCTCAGGAGGACAAAGACACACACCCATGACTCAACTCAGGAGACCAATGAAATACCTTAGGTCATCTAGACTTAGCTCAGGCATCCACACTAAACACTTAAGGGGTCTCATTCCCTCACAAGAAGACCCACATCTACCACAGGGTGCCACACTCCCACATTTAGATTACCAATTCTCTTCAGTCATCTCCATATAAAACTCAGGAGGTCTGTGACATCAACAGGTAACCCAGCCTTCTTTAAGGGATCCAGATTTAGTTCATCAGACTACATACAACATACCAGGTGGTCTCCGATTCAACTCATTGAGTTGAAGATCAAAATGAAAAGGCCCACGATCCAATTTAGGAGAGTACAGACCCACCCAAGACCCAAATCAGATTATACAGATTCACAATGGGCATCAAAAGCATTATCCTAGGGTACACAGAGCCTCTTTGAAAGAGACCCAAACCCACTTCAATGAGACTCAAACAAACTTCAGGGACGCCAGGCCAAACTCAGAAGACCTTTGGTATACATCACATCATCCTGTTCAGACTCAGCTCAGTCACTCCCAGACAATATCCCAGTGCCTTCAAGCTTGTGTTACAGGCTCCAGGTAGCCTAGAATCACCTCAGATACCCAAACCTCTTTAAGGGCAATAATATCCACTTCATGAATTCAGACTCACCTTAAGCACCCCAGGCAATATACCTGGGAACTCAAAATACACCATAGGGGTCTAAGCCCCAACTCAGGGTAAAGTACAGGGGGCCCACAACCTACCTAATGGGACTGAACCATCCTCAAGGAACCTCACTCAGGTCAGGGGAAACAGACTCAACTCAGGGAACACAGAATCATGTCAAGCACCCAAACTCTCCTCTGGGGTTCCCATATTCAACTCACACACACCCAGACATCCACTCAAGAGGCCCAGACCCACCCCAGGGATCCAAGTCCTACATAATGGAATCCAGATTCCCTAGCATGACCCCAAGTATCCACCAACATTACCCCAAAGTATCTAGACTCAGGTCCCATAGGACCCAGGCTCAAATCAGGAGATCACGTCATGGACACCAGACACAGTATATACTGACACATCCCCAAGTAACACTCCAAGAGACCCCAAACATACCATAGGTACCCCAGACACTATCAGAAAACTCTAACCAACTTCACACTTATGGTGGGCTTCTGCAGACAACATAATTGTCCCCAAAACCCCACAAGTGGCATGAAATAGGCTCAAGCCATGCAGATGCGCCTCTGCAGACCTAGACCCAATATTCAGTTCAAAGTGAGCAGACTCATTTGAATACTGCAGACCCACCATGGAGATGCCAGATCCACCTCAGTGAAACCAGATCAACTTCAGAGTATCCCGGCTCAGTTCTAGAGACACTAGACCCACATTAGAGAAATAAAATGCACCTGGCAGGTACACAGGTACACCTTTCTCAGGTGATCAAGATTCAGTTTTAGGCCCTAGGCCTAGTACTGTATAGACCCAGTATTGTATAGGACCAATACTCGGCTCAGGTACTTCATAAATCTCCAGGGGATTCAGATACAAGGAGACCCAGATCTACTAAAAGACACAAAACAGTTCAAGATCTGTCAGGTGTGCCCACACAACAGTTGAGGCAGCCAGTGACTCTAGGTACTTCAGATCTCTAGAGGCAACTCAGACTAATCTCAGGAGACACCTGACCCCCCTACACCTGCAACCATCACAGTGGACTTAGCTTTCCCCGGACATCCCTGGGTATCCAGAGGGCCAATAACCCAAACATCAGGAGACTCAAACATCTTCAGGGATGTTTGGGAACTCAGGGAACCCAGATTCAGCTCAGAGGACCAAGGACAATGTCAGACTCAAACTACAAGTCCAGTCTAAAAGGAAGGACATACCACCCACCACAGGGAACCCACATCCACCTAAAGATATACAGACTCAGTTCAGGAGACCTAAATTCAGCTGACGGGACATTAAGTTCAGAGAAATCTGAAAAATATGAGGTTCAAGGCAGAAATAAGGATGTGTCAGATCCAAATAAAGGGTCCTAAAAAGCAATACAAGGATTTCAGACCAACCTAAAGGGATAAAGTCTCAATTCAGGTACGTGAAAACAACACTCCAATAATGCCACACTCAGTACAGGGGTGCTCAGGTTCGCCTCAAGGGACCATAGATCCACCTAAGGTAATCCGGATGCTACCCCAAACCATAAGGGTATCCAAATCCATCTCAGAGGAGGGCACACCAACCAGCAAGAAAGATAGATTCCCATCAGAAAGTCCAGATTCATTTCCCAAGTTCCACACAGGATAACTCAGACCAAATTCAGGTACACAAACTCAGATACAGCATTCACTGACATCACTTGGGGTATATAAATATACCAAAAAAGGGCCCAAACATACTTCAGTAAGGCTGAAACATGCCTCCGGGGACCCAGACATACATCATGGACCATAGAACCAACAAGAGAGTGCTGATAATTGTCATTACACCCAGACTCAGCTAAGGTACCCAAGACAACATTACCAGGGTTTTACACTCTTGTAAAAGGAACCAGGCCAGCCACAGTGGAACCACTCCCATATTAGGACACCCAACTCTGTTCAGTCATCCCCAGCTAAAACCCAAGGAGCCATGGACACTATAGGAAACTCAAACCTTCTCAGGAACTCAGATTCAGCAAAGGGATTTCAGACAACATGCCAGGTGGATACAGATCAAACTCAGAGTTTCAGACCAAACTGAAAGGACCAATACCACTAAAGGGATCCCATACACAATTAATGGGACACAGACTCAGTACAGGGGATGTCAACTCTTCAGAGGCATCCCCAAACAACACCCCAATACCCCACACTCAAAACATATGTCAGACCCACCTTAAGGGACTTTAGACTCACAAGGGACCTAAATTTATCTTAGGTGACCTAGACTCAGCTGAGAGGGGGCAGAATCACCAGGAGACCCCAGACAACGTACCAGGTAGTCCCAGACTATACTGAGTCCAGACTCAAATGAAGGAGCCAAAATCACAAACAGTGGATGCCAGATCAACCTATGGATATATTGACTCAACTCAGGCATCTGCAAAGAATACACCAATGGCTCCACACTCCACATAGGATCCTCAGACCCACCTGTGGGATCCAGTCTCACTCTAGAGTCCTAGATTCAGTTGAGGAGACTCAGATTCCAGCTAAGGAGATCTCCAACCCAAACCAGAGGGGTGCAGAGTCACCTCAAAAGAGCACAGTCCCATATCATAGAACACAATCATTTCCAAAGACCCGGGTACACTTCAGGAAAATACAGGCCAAATTCAGGGTATGCAGAGTCATATCACCATAGAGTCCACTTTCACATCTAAGTGTCTCACAGCTATATCAGTAAGGCACAGACATCCTCAGAAAACACCACCCAGTCTCAGATACTCAGATACAAAATCCCCAGACCCATATCAGGGGGGTGCATACTCAGTTCAGGGATCACATACCCACCTCAGGGGACTACAGACAGCTTCAGATACCCCAGGTAAGCTCAAGAGATCCCAAACCACAATCAGAGAACACAAATGCACCTGTAGTTACTGCAGATGCAAGTCAAGTGACCCAGAATCAGTTTGGGGGCCAGTGATCTACATTAACAGATCCCACACCCACCTTATGAGACCCCGATTCAGTTAAGGCATGCCCAGGCCACATCACAGGGGTCTTAGACCCTTATATGAAGACCCAGTCCCACCACAGTATACCCATACCCATAATAGGGAACCAAAACCTACTGGGCCCATGAAAAACCGCAGGTAAACCAGATACTCTCAGGATACCCACACTTAGATCAGAGGACCTCAAATTTCATGCTAGGTGGCTCCAAGCTCAAATTATGGATCTTCCAGCTACATAAAGATGCACGAAAAACTAACACAGAAGATGACAAATCCACATAAGACATTTAGACTTAGCACAGGGACCCAATCAGCTCAGCTCAGTTATCTCCAAACAATACCTGAACATGTTCACACTCAACACAAGGAAACCTAGACCCAACTTAGGTGACACAGACCCTCGTCAGAGGTCCAGACTCAGCTCAGGAGACCTACACATTCCTGAGGGTAACCAGACTCAGTTCAAGGAACAAGGGACAATACCATAGAAGACTAAGCTCAGGAGATGCAAGACCTACTAAAGTAAACCTCATACCACTTAGGGCACTCGACTCTGTTCAGGCATCTCCAGATAAAGCCCACCCACCACAGGGACTCAGTACTCCTCAAGAGATGCAGACTTCGTTCAGGGTGCAACAGACAACATGCCAGGTAGTCCCAAAACCAAGTCAGGGAGTCTGAGACCTAAATGAAGGAGCTAAGGACCCCACCACATGGGATCCCAGATGCACCCAAAGTGATACATACTAAGTACAGGGGACTCAACATAACTCACGCATTCCCAAATGACACCCCACCAAGTCAACCTTCAACAGAAAGGAACTCAGACCACCCAAAGGGTCCCCAGATGCAGGTGAGGGAACCCTAGGCATGCCTCACGTGTCCCATACTCATTTCTGGAGGCCCTGAGAAAACAGCAGGTGACTCCAGAGAAACTCACTGAGTTCAGGACCCAAAGAAAGGGCCAAGTCCTCCCACAGAAAATCACAAATTGAGGGGACTAAGACTCACTCCAGGCAACCACCACCAATACTCTGAAAAATCCACACTAGGAGTAAGAGGTCTTAGACCTACCTCAGAGAGTCTAGAATCAGCACAGGGGTCCAATACTCAGCTAAGGATATTCCAGATCCAACACAGGGGCATCCACAACGAACTCAAAAGAACACAGAAACACATTAGAGGATCCAGATTCACTTCTGGAGGCACAGACCCCCCAAAGGAGAAACCAGACACCGTTCAAGTGAGGAAATAACAGGTAAGACATACACAAATAACACAGAGGTGCAAATATTCCCCTCAAAGGACCCCAAATCCACCTCAGTGAATCTAAGACACAACTCAGGGAGAGCCAGGTACACCTGGGAACTCCAGTTCCAACTCAGGAACCTCTGACATACCTAAGGACACCCAGAGTCAGTTCAGGTATCAATATACAAGATATATAGGACACAGAACAAATCACAGAGGGCTCAGACCCATGACAAGATCCACCCAGACTTCATTCAGGTGAGAAACACCCAACTCTAGAGATACCTAATATACTACCAGGAACTGTGACTTATCTCCATGAGACCCAGACTCACCTCAGAGAATATAAACAAATCTCTGGGTGCCCCAGACCCAACTCAGATGACCCAGATTCAGTTTCTGGGCCTGAATGCTACCTCTAAGGGTCCATACTCAGCTCAAGTATTCCTAAACAGTACCCTACTGGTCTCAGAACCTCACAAGAATGCCACTCAGGCATTTCCTACACTTGAAACATACCTCAGGGAACCTAGACACTCCTAAAGAACTCCAGACTAAGCTCACCAGACTGAGACCTTGGAGATCCGACCCTACAACCACTTGAGGATCTCAAATTTGTTCAGTCATCCCCACCAGGACCCACCTCAGAGGGTCCAGCTATCCTCAGAGGGCACTGTTTCAACTCACAGAATGCTAGACATCATGCCAGATGGACCCAGACGAATTCTACGCAGCCCCAAACCCAGACGAAGGAGCTCAAGACCCACAATGGATCCCAGTCCCACCTAAGGAGACACACAGACTCAGTACAGAACCCAGACTCAGGTCAGGCACCCCCGAACAATACACCAGGGGGCCCATATTCAACACAGGAGAACTCAGACACTCCTCAGAAGATACATATTCAGTTCAAGGGATCACAGTCAACCATACAGGTAATCCCAGGCCAAATTCAGTCAGTCACAGCCCTAAAGAAGGGGCCAATTCCCCTCAAAACAGAACCACCTGATGGACTAGAACTCGACTCATACCTGAATAAACAACACCTTAACAGGCCCACATTTAGCATATGGGATATCAGAATCAGTTCAGGAGACCATAGACCAGACCCTCCAAGCCCTGCTCAGGAGACACAACTCAACAGACCCAGCGTCATCTAGGGAACTCAGAGAAGCTAAAGAGTTCCTCAAGACAACTGGAGTGGCACAGGCCAAACTCAAAGGAAAACAAACCCATATGAGAAAACCTAGACTTAATTCTGCAGACCTAGACCCACTTAAGGAAAACCCAGACACAATTCAGGGTTTAAAGACTCACATAAGGCATGCTACATAATAATCCAAGGAGTAAAAATCTACTTCAAAGGACACCAAACCTGTCTTAATGACCCCCAAGCATACATCAAAGGATCACAGGGACCCTAGACCTGATCAGGACTTAGATACTCAGCTTAGCCCTCCCATAAAACACCTGAGTAAGCTACTGGCCAACATCAGGCAATCCTGACCCAATTCAGAGACCTGACTCAGATTACTCAGATATTAACAGATAACACACTTGTGAATGCAAGACATCACTCAGGGTCCCAAGTCCATCTCAGGGTATCAGACTCAGTTTATGAAGACTCAAGTCAGGGAACCCAGACCCACCAATGGGACACAAACCCTCCTTGAGGAATCCAGTCTCACATTAGGGTACTAAGATCCAACACAGTCATCCCAAGAAAACAATCTATGAGATCTCACATTATTCGGGGAGCAAAGGGCTCCCTATATTTGGGAACCAACAGTCAGCTTCAGTATCCACAGAAATGACTGAGACTCTTCCCACAGAAACCAGACACACTTCTGGAGATTCTATACTCCAATGAATCATAAGACTCTGTTTAAGAATCCCCAGAAAACATCCAAGGTGACACCCTAGACATTTTTCAGGGCCCTAATACCCAAGCAGAATATCCAGACTCAGTTCAGGGACTCAAACTCAACTTAAAGAACCCAGACCTGCCTTAGAGACCTTAATCCTCCCCAGTGGACCCCAGACCTACAACACAGGACTTAGACTCAATTCACTCATCTCTAGAAACAATCAGTGGATTCCCAGACCCACTCCATAAGCCACATACATTCAGCAGGGAACAAATGTTTTCAGGCACAACTCAGACCTTGTCAAGGGACATGGCTTAGTTCAACAGACTGAAAAACCCCACTCCTAGCAACATATGCAGCTTAGAAACCCCAAGAAAACACTCCAGGAAATACTAGATCCTCCCCCCAGGACCCACACTTAGCTCAGGAGAACCCAGTCTCACCACAGTTGACGTTACCCCTACCTTAGCAGTCCCAATTCTGCTTAGGCATTTATAGATAATCTACTTCACTGTACCCCGGATTCACCTCAGCAGCCCCAGATATCTCAAGCGCTTCAGACGTATCTCAGTTGGCCCAGGACTCACCATAAAATGAGCATTATAGCTCAGGGAACCCCAGACCCACCAAAGGAGGTTACAGATCCAGCTCAGGGTATCCTAGTCCCACTTAATGGACCCAGGTCCAACTCAAGTGATCCAAACTCAGTTCAGGAGAACTCATACAATACTACAAGACTCACATCAGGGGTTACCTATTCACATCCAGAGACCTTAGACTGACCTTGGAGCAACCAGAGTCAGCTCAAGAGATCTAAGACTTATCTCAGGAATTTAGCTCAGGGATTCTAATACAACAACCCAGGGGGATGCAGACCCAACTTCAGGGGCCCTATATCCCAGACCCATCTTTGGAGACAGAGACTCAGTTCAGGGGACTGCCACTCATCTCAGGGAAAGAGATAGTTGAGGCATCCCCAAGACAACATCCCAGACCAAATTCAGAGGTCCAGATCCAGGACAGTGAACCCTATACCCTGGTGACTGAGATCTCAGAACATTTAAGACCTACTTGAGGGGAGCTAGACTCAACTTAGGCATCCCCAGACAATACCCCAGGGTCACCTACCTGAGAACCCAGGCCCATCTGAAGATGCCTCAGCCCCTCACAACTTAACTGAACTCAGCTCAGGAGACACCAGACCTACTTATTAGATCCCTGACAAACCTCACAGGACTCACACACACTTAGCTCAGGGGACACAGACAACACATTCGGTGCTGCTATAAACAACTCTCAGCCAGTTCAGGTGACGCTAACCAACCACAAGGGAATTGATACTCAGCTGTGGAAAACCAGACTCAGTTCAGAAAATCTCACATCGACCTCACACATTTCAGGGAATACCAGGTTATCCTAAGGAGACCCATATCCACATCTGGGAACATTAGTCCACTCTTTGTGATGTAGATTCAGTTCAAGATGGCTGAGACTCACTGTGGGGTCACCAAACAAACTCAGGAGATCAATATTCAGCTCAGTAGATCACAGAAAACACCCTAGATGGCACCAGATCCACTTCAGGGACTCCACCTAAGGGAACCTAGACAAATCTCAGAGGAATTAGCCTCAGCTCAGGAGACCCCAGACACATCTTAGTGTGCTCAGAATTCACGTACATGTTCCCTAACAACAACCATAATGGTCCCAGACTTAGCTCAGGAGAAGACAGATCCAACCGTATGTATCCTGATAGACCTCAGACCCACCTCAGAAGATCAAAGACCAAAATCAGGCAACACAGTCTCTGCCCAGGAGATTTAGACCTATGTCAGTGTATTCAGACTCATTTCAGACACTTCCAGATTCCATCTGTGGGGAACCTAGGTCCACCTGGGGAGTCCTCGACCCACCTAAGGGGACCCTTATCAAACTCAAGGGGACCTACATTCATATTAGGGGGACCTAGAATAAAATCTGGCGACGCAAACCCAGAGAGGAACCCCAATTCATCATGAGAGATCCAGAAATACCTTAAGTGGCCCCAGACCACCTGGACCCCAGTCCAACATCAAAAGACACCCAACTTACTTCAGGGTGCCCAGAATCAACGCCAGCATACCCATACAACATTTGTGAAGGCCTAAGATCCACCTTAGGTGGCTCTTAATGTATACCAAGTGATCCAGATTTAGCTCGAGACCCCCAGACTTCCTCAAGAAATCCAGAGTCATCTCAGACCACAAAACCATCTCTGAGGGCACCAGATTCATCTTGGCAACAAGATTTCAGCTCAGACATCTTCAGTAACATAACAGTGGGCCCAAGAACCAACTTAGGAGTTCCAGACTCAAATCATGGAAGCATAGACTCATATCAGGGGATCTAGCCTCAATTCAGACAGCCTCAGACAATTCCTAAGAGTGCCAGACCCCCTCAAGGGTCCTACATGTACACTAGAACCCAAGACTCTCACCTCTGGGATCCCTGAGCTCAGGAGACCATAAAACCACTTTAGGAGATGCCAGACTAACCTTGGAGAAGCAACAACCCACTTAAGGAAAATCAGGCTCAGCTTAGGAGACCCCAGACCTACTTTAGGAAACCTAGACTTAGCTCAGGAAGCCACAGACCCATCTCTGGAGACCCTAGATCTGCCTAAGCAGACCAGATATCATCTCAATCATCCCCAGACAATACACCAAGTTTGTCCCACAGCCAAATAAAGTGCCCCAGGGCCACAACAAGGGTCTAATTTAAATTCAAGAATCAGCTGAGCCTGGGTCACTGGACCAAGACTAATTACTTATTAAACACAGGGAACCCTAGACATATCTTAAGGGACTCCACACCTACCTCACTGGACCCCAGAACCACAGCAGAAGACCCATACTATATCAGAGACCCCCAGACCCACTTCTGAGCTCAGGGCCCAAGACCCAAGGTCGGAGACCAGACACCCACCTCTGAGGACCCAGACCCACATGCAGAACCTGAGACCTACCGAAGGTGATACCAAGCCCAGCTCAGCAGACCAACACTTAGCTCAAGATAACCTGGACTCATTTCATGGGGTCCAAGACCAACTCAAAAGACCACAGTAGACCCAGACTCTGATCAGGAGAGAGACATCAGACCCAACTCAGACTTCTAACACTGCAGGCATCCCCAGACAACACAAAAGGGGGCCCAATACACAGCTCAGAATACCCTTGACTAAACTCTTAGGTTCCCAGACCCATGTCAGGGCACACAGGCTCAGCTCAGCACATCCTGACAAAACTCTAGGGATCACATATCTAATTAAGGGACCAAAACACAGCTCAGGCCTACTAGACAATACGCCAGGTCCCAAACCCAACTCAAAGGATTCAAATTCAGGTCAAAAGATCTGAGACCCACCTCAATGGGTCACCATACCCACATCAGGAGACTTAAATTCAGCTTAGGCATCACCAGACCACACTCCAGACAGCTCTATATCTCATTCAGAAGCCCCAAATCCAATTCAGAAATTCCTAAATCACCAAATTAAGTGCTCTAAGACTAAGTTCCCAAACCCAAGATCCATGTCAGGTATTCAGACACAACCCAACACCATAAGGACACACTATAGGAGGCCCATTCTCTTTTCATGGGGCCCAAAATCACACCTAGGAACCTCTGTCCACCTCACAGGGTCCAGACAACCACCATGAACTCCAAAACCACATTAAGGGAACCAGACTCACTTCAGAAGACCTAAAACCAAACTCAGAAGACCTGGCCTCAGTGTCGGAGACCCAAGTACCGCTTCAGGGGATTCTAGGCCCACATCGGGGGTCCCCAGGCCTACTGTTAGGGAACAAAAACCTGTATCAGGGAACCAGCTTCATTCCAGGCATCTCAGGGAACACATCAGGGATCTCAGATCCATCAGGGGGCCACACTCAGCTCAGAAGATTCCAGAAGCAATTCACAATTTGCCAGACCCACCTCAGAGGAGCATAAACCCACTTCAGGGGAACCGGACCCTGTTCTGGTAACCCCAAATTGACCCCAGGGGACCCTAGACACTCCACTGGCTCCAGAGACCTACCTCAGCTCTGAAGATATCCATTCCCACCCCAAGGAGCCTAAATGCAATTTAGGAGCCCTGAACTCACTTCAGCTGACCCACATGTTTTTGCCCTCAAAAGATTAGTTGTATCATCTGTTGGGTGTGTTTTGGACTAACAGCTGTTAATGAAAAGTTTTCCTAGGAATATAAATAAAAGGATGATTATTTAAGGTCAAAAAGAATGTAAAAACCAACAACTGAGTTTCAAGGGAGCCAACTGATAAAATTTTAAGACGTGAAGCCCAAAGTGACCTTACATGGCAGAATGAGGACACTAAGGATAATCCATCTGATGATATTTCCAGTTTGTAGTCTGAATGTTTTGGTGATGGCATAGACATCAGAGAGGTTTCAGCAAACATGCAGAGAAGGTACTTCCAGCTACAACAGAATGGCCACAGGCAGGAAGCCAGAATCATGTTCAATGCCAGTCAATTAATTAAGGACTACTCACTGGAGTTTTGGAGTTCTCTGGTGATGATGCTGGTAGTTTTGATAAGATTGCCCACAGTCATAGTTATTTACTAAACTAGAACGTGGAAGATGCAGGAGTTTTGGTGACCTTCCTGAGTGGCCTACACAGCACAAGCTCCAAGAATAAAGGTTGCTTGTTTGTCTTCTGCTGCAATAGTCTATTTTTTTTTTTTTTGTAAAAAAGATAGAATTTATTAAAGGGAAGGGTCGCTGCCAAAACACCGGGCTGACTTTCTGATAGGGAGAGCTGACCCCGAGCATGGGTTACTTGTCTGCTTTTATAGCCAGAGAACAAAGGAACTTGCGAGTCATCTGCTGATTGGGTTAGGTTTGTATACTTCCAGTGTGCAGAGTGGGGGAAGAACAGGACAAATACCCTTCCTTATATGGGACGGGAATGGAGCAGGGCAGAATGCCTGGGAGGGCTAAAAGATGTAATGGTTGCTACGTGACAGAGTGATGAGTCCCGTAACTCTCTGTTCCGGCGATGTTGGCCCTCTGAGTTTATCTTGTTCTTTGTACTTAGGAGCACCACATTTCTCCCTCTCTTTAAATAAGCAAATAAAACAGCAATCCTCCTTTAACATTGCACCGGTCCCACCTTGGTTAGCTGTAAGTCTAAAGGTCTCCTATTCTGTACAACCACTCCTGCTGGAGAATTTATGTGTTCCTGTAGAGTGTTAATTTGAGCTGCTAGGTTGACAATCTGTTGTGTGAGTTCGAGAGAGCTGTCAAGCAGTGAAAATAGAGTTTAAAAGTCCAGCTGAGCCTGTTCCTATCCCAATGATAATCCCTAGGACTGATATTACAGTGAGGGCTGCCTGCTTTTGTTTATGTGATTGAGAGTATAACGGAAGCAGGATACGGTCACTGATAAGGGTAAGGTTAGGAATAATGTATGCAAGGGTACAGGTCCCCATTCAGTTGGCTGGAAGGCATAAATAAGCATTGGATCAGCAAAGGAAATAGGTGCTGATTTGTAGGGTCTAAGCAGATGTCTAAAGTGATGTTGAAGTAGGGTTTCCCTAAATGAGTACGGGAATGTTCTATGCCCCCATAGGTGGTAGCTAAAGTCATTCCAGCTAAAGGGGAGAGGCAAGCAATCTTTGGGGAACGGGAAAAAAGTTATAAGCCCAGTTAAAAGAAGGAATAGTAGGGTTCCACCCTATGTCACAGTCCTTGGATGTCTTGAGTTTTCTGTAGTCTTCTTGTTTAATATTAGAGGGTTGGAACCAAAAATTGTGGTTCTGATAGGGACAACTTGGGGATGGGGTGGGGCAGATGGAGGTCCCAAAATAGCTAGCCTGTGTCCAATCGGTGGTGACATTGGGAGGTTTTGGGAAGTACATGCTGTAGAAAGGGGAATCAAAATAGTAAGTATGGGGATAGTTTGTTTTGTCATCAGTTACGAGGGAAACCCATGTTTGAGTAGGGGAAAGAGTGAATGTATGATTACAGGCCTGGGAAATATTGAGGAATTTACCTACAGGGGGCCCTGGTCGAGAGAGAGGATACACATAGAGGAGCTGGTTGTGCCATAGAGACTAAGGAGAATATGGGCCCTTGAAGGTTACAGTGAGGCCTCTGATGTATGCGGTTGAGAAGTATATGGTCCACTGCAGGTTTTACTCTAGAATTGACGGCCCATCCTGGTCTATTGAAATATGAGGGGGCTAAATAGGATTCAAGTTGGTTCCATTCATCTGGTGGAATGGGAATTGCCTTTAGGCCGTACTGACGGGAGACAGTGGTACACATCCAACAGTTTCTGTATGAACCTGGTGAAGACTGGTTGAGTAGTTTGAGGGCTTCCTGAACTGGCGGTAAATATGGGTGTCGACTGTATGTATGCCCAGGAATGGAAAAAGGGAGAAGAATCAGAACGGTTTTTAGGAGGCTATATTTAAGTATTGATAAAGTTGGTCCAGGGTATAATCTTCAAAGTCGCCTTGGAGGGTTTTGTCCCATGCTAACTGATATATGTATTGTCGTTGTTGGGTTGGGGTTAGATTCAATACATGGGGGTTTTGGAGGTTTATATCTTGTAATAAGGAGCAATAAAAGCAGAGTGCTGAGGCAGAAATCCGAGGCCAATCGGAGGGAGACGACGAAAAGGTTAGACTGAGGAGTTGACTCATAGTGCACATTTAAATTAGGAGCGGATGGTGTAGGTGGAATTAGAGTTATACCACCTTTGGGATATTTGAGTTAAGACAAAAATACCAAGAGGCAGTTCCACAGGAGTAGAATAGGATAACCCATGGGAGGGAAAAAGCCCAGAAAAAGAAAAGGAGGGTGACAAGTTAAAAAAATCAGGCTATCGAGGCTTGAGGGTTGGGGGGGGGGCATCACCTGTCTTTTGAAGAGAAAGCGGAGGCTGTCCAAAGGCTCGCAACCACGAGGTATCTGGTGAATCACTGCTGGGTTGAGGATTCTTGTCCTCTGGAGGAGGGGCTGCCTTTAGTCGTGACATATGGATCCAAGGAGTAAAGCCTTGTATTTTGGCAGCTGTAGGGGTGGCCAGCAGGGCTTGGTATGGCCCTGTCCATACTGCTTCGAGCGGTCTCCGTTCCTGGCTCGCTCGCCCGCTGGCTCCGCCGACCCCGCCTCTCTTGACGCCCCGCCGCGCCGCGCCGCGCCGCGCCGCGCCCGCCTCCGCCGCGCCGCGCCGCGCCCGCGCCCGCCTCCGCCGCGCCGCGCCGCGCCGCCGCGCCGCGCCGTCCGCCGCGCCGCGCCGCGCCCGCCTCCGCCGCGCCGCGCGCAGTTACGCCGCGCCGCGCCGCGCCGCGCCCGCCTCCGCCGCGCCGCGCCGCGCCCGCCTCCGCCGCGCCGCGCCGCGCCCGCCTCCGCCGCGCCGCGCCGCGCCCGCCTCCGCCGCGCCGCGCCGCGCAGCTACGCCGCGTCCGGCCGCGGCCGCCGCTGACGGTGTCCCGGGATCCGCGCTCCTTAATGTGGCATCGGTCGCGACTCCGCGCCGTCCGGCGCTCTCCGGCGGCGCTCTCCGGCGGGCCTGCAATAGTCAATTCTTAAAGTTAACTCTCAATCTCTTACTCTTTTTTTCTAAGGCTTCTTGAGAACCTCGTGAGCAAGAAAGGTCACATCCATGGTTAGGTGGAATTCTGCACCTCATTTGTAGTTGTCACATGTCTTTGAAGATTCATCAAGTTCCTAGAAAACTTAAATCAGAGGTTAAAGTGTAGTTAAAGTGAGAAAAGAAGATAATCTAGTTAAAGATTTGATAGGGACTAATTAGCTAGATAACAGATACCGGCCCATCTGGCAGAAAGATACTAATATGCAAAGTTGTCATAAATCTGTCTCATTAGGAGTTACCTAGAGTGCATGAAAATGGTTGTCAGATGGATTTATACTTCAGAGTTCATATGACCCTTTTGATGAAAGTATTGTCCCATCCATTTTGGAAGAGGAAAGTTCCCAAGTTTTGGATGGCAGGACACAGTTCCAAGTAAAGGTTAAATTATATTTAGGGCCTTCTCAGTATACTGTATTAAAATAACAAGGTAAGGAATATGTACTTTGACCCCCCATAATAATAGTGTAAGTATTTGCATTGGTGGCAAAGTAGTATAATTTAAAATACCTAGATCTTTTAAACAGCTGTTGGTTATGTTACAGTGGAAATATGCATTGCTTTTTCTAAAAAGTATTTTAGTCTACAGAGAAAATCTAAAGGTCCCCCCACTAAGTGTCAACACAAAGGATGCCCTTAAACCTGAGACAGTATAGGAATTTGAGGAAAACTGCAGGTTTCCAAAGGAAAGTGGGTAGATAAAATCAATCAGAAGTAGGACTGTGAGATTTAGCTCTGAATCATGTGAAGGAATACTATACATCTGGGGCTCCTGGGAGGGACAGAGTAATTCTTACAGGGGAAACAGCTCATGTAAGGAAGAAGGAAGGAAGGCAGGAAGAAGATAAAGAGGGGTAATACACCAAGGGGGGAAGGGAGGGAGAGGGATAAATTGGGAGATTGGGATTGACATTTACACACTACTATATATAAAACAGATAATAAGGACCTACTGTATAGCACAGGGAACTCTACTCAATACTCTGTAATGACCTATAAGGGAAAAGAATCTTAAAAAGAGTGGATACATGTGTATATATAACTGATTCACTTTGCTGTGCAGTAGAAACTAACACAACATTGTAAATCAACTCTACTCCTATGAAAAATTAATTAAAAAATAGGTAATACAATGTGAAGCTTATTATGGAGAGCTACAGTTGTAATAGGATCAGTTATATGCATAGCAAAAGTGATGCTGGAGTGGACAGAGATGAAAGATCAGCAAAGAAAGACAGTTAAAATGGTGAGGGTAGAAAGATAAGGAATTCCTGGAAGCTGGGGACCTTGTTCCAGTGTCTTGGGTAGAAGCTGACCAACTCCTGATGTCACCTGCTTGGTGCCATGTTCTTAGGAAACAAGAACTATCTATCAAGAACTATCTGTCTCATGGTGCTATCCACTCCTGGGCAATAGAGAGAGAACACCTCAGTTTAAGGCCTCAATTAGGGTGGAGTTCTACTCAAGACTAACAATTACACTTTTTCAGTTGAGAGACACAAATCCTGGGTTGGAACCCCTCCAGTTTGGGCAGCACTTGTTAGTCAGGATGATAAAGATCAAAGGGCTCTCAACACGTCATCTGCGTCATAGCACCAGAAAACTGAAAAACAAATTAAGACCTAGGTAAGGAAAGAGTTTATTCAAAAAGATGATTGGGGGCTTCCCTGGTGGCACAGTGGTTGAGAGTCCGCCTGCCAGTGCAGGGGACACGGGTTCGAGCCCTGGTCCGGGAAGATCCCACATGCCGCGGAGCAACTGGGCCCGTGAGCCACAACTACTGAGCCTGCGCGTCTGGAGCCTGTGCTCCGCAACAAGAGAGGCCGCGATAATGAGAGGCCCGCGCACCGCGATGAAGAGTGGCCCCCGCTCGCCGCAACTAGATAAAGCCCTCGCACAGAAACTAAGACCCAGCACAGCCAAAAATAAATAAATAAATAAATAAATAAATTTATATTAAAAAAAATGCTCTCACTATGCTGTACACCTGAAACTAACACGCTATTGTAAATCAACTATGCTTCAATAAAAACATTAAAAAAAAAAAGACGATTGAATAGAACACTTTGATTTCAGAATCTGCAAGTATTTCAAAATCAAGTAAAAAAAGTATTCTTTAAGAGTAAAGGATGAGCAAGGCTAGCAGAAACCTAGTGGGACAGAAGCAGAGGGGTGAGCAGGAGGTAAAATAGGGGTATTTTAATAGAAAATGTTTCCTCTGCCAGCTGATTCTCAGAATAAGCTGTTAGGGAATATGTTCTGACCTTAGTATATTAGTGATTCCCCGAAGTTGAGGGACAGGTCAAAGTTTAGCACACTGTGAGGAGGAGAGAAAGCTGATTAAAGTTTGGTCAAGCCAAATCAGTATATATGTAATGGACAATTGTAGGCCATCACATTACTAGAAAAAGACCCACAAGGATATTAATAATTTCTAAAATATCATTAAATATCAAGTATGTTCAAATTTCCATTTTTCTCATAGATGGCAAACTAAAAATGTTTTCAGTTTCTCTGAAATAAAATCCAAATAAGGCTTGAACTTTGCAATTGTTCAAATGTTTTTAATTGTTTTCTAAAACAGTTTTCCTCTTCAATTCTTTATTTTTCTTTCAGTTTATTATAAAACCAGATTGATTATCCCATATAGTCTCCTATAGTCTGAATTTTGCTTCTTGAATCTATCCATGCAGTCTCACTCAACATGTTCCTCTACACACAATATTTCCTAAAAAATCAATAGCAAAATGTATGGATTATGCTTTGGCTTCTGTTTTCTCAAGAACGCTTTAAAATTACCAGTTGTTCCTTTATTATTATGGACATGGTTTCTGATTATTACTTTTTTTGTGTTCACTAAATCATGTCATTTACCATGGCTTTATAATCCTCTTTAATATCCAGAAAGGAGGCCCTTTGTTAGAATATTCTCTAAATGATTTCTGAATGTTAATTCTTCTAAATAAACTCTCAAAATCTAATTGAGAATGCAATATGCGTAATATGTATATACATATTATATGTAAGTAAATATGTATGTATACATACAGATATATACATATATAAACATAAATACCTAAATACATGTATACATATATATATGATAACCTTATAATTTTCATTCACATTATTTATATTATTTACATATTATTTAAGGTCATACTGGACTCATATTAGAACATCCATCTCCAACTGCTCAAGTCATTCTCCATGCATTTCAAAGAATTTTACTGTTTTCTTCTTCAAAAAAGTCTTGCACATACCTGAGAAAAAATGTTTTTAATCTGTGTAATGAGGATAAGAATAGTAGTCAATAGGATTGTGGCAAATTGTGGCAATAATCAAATGAGATAGTTAAATTCATAAGTAAATGAAGCACTTTCTATGGTAGCCAGCACAAAATATTTATTAGATATTTTTATTTGACCAGTTAGTCTGCAGTATTTATTCCCATAAAGGAAGTGGCCCTGTTTCTAATTCATTACCATTTGTATTGTCATACATTTCGTGCATGCTATCTTTAGAGGTTATGTCTGTAAACAGTATTGACACACAACCTTTGTCATCTGAGTAACAGCATTTATTTATGTTTATCATCAGTATACGAGCTTTTCAGCAAAATTTCAGCTATCCCCTAGAATTCACTATAAATTCCGTCTGGGGTTTCTACTTCTTCTTGAATAAATATTGGTAAACTGTCTTCTGTTAAATCATTTGTTATCCACCAAAGATTTCTAATAATTATTTTTCATTTCTTTTTGTTATTAATTATTCTTCACTACAGTCGTGTGTGTGTTCCGTCATGTCTTCCTAGGCTCTTTTAGGCATATTATTAGTGAAAGTATACAATGATAATTTACTTTATGCAAAATATGCAAAGGAACATAATTTTAAAAAACCAGTTTCATGATTTTGACCAGTCTCTAAAAAAAGGCAGGATTACAAATTAACCTCAGGCTCCCACTTAATATAAAAGTAATTACAATATTTCCACACTTGTGTTGTGAACCCTGAATTATGTTTTAGGCATTGTGCTCAATGTGCTCAGTACATCATTTAACCTCACAATAACCCTATCTGATAATTCTTTATCATCTTGTTTCTGTAGACTGGGTAAATTTAAGAGTTTAGGTAGTTTACCCAGTTTCATGTAACTACTAAATTTTGAAGCTTAGATTATTTTTTGTCCGCCTGACTTTGTATCATATTAAATCACCATATGCATTATATCTTGTAGACAGTCATGTTTCTGGTTAAAATTATTTTTAACAGTTCCACTAAAAAATAAAGTAAGTAGCATATTTGCATAGCAAGCAAAATGCTTCATGATCTGGTCCTCCCCATTTTTCACCTATCAAAAAATCCCTGAACTCTCCCTACTGATTATATGGAAATTCACGTTATCCCCCCAATTTGCCTTTTACTTTTAACGTTACATACTTCTGTACATTCTTCCCAGCAAATCTCATTGTATATTGTTCTCCTTTTTCTTCTCCTCCACTGCTTGTAATAATGCCAGGCCTCTGCAAATACTGTTATCTCAGCCTACAGGTTCCTTAAGTAGTATGCCAAATAGGTAAGAGTACACTTTCAAATCTTGCTCAAAATACATCTCAGTAATGTTTTTGCCATATATTTTTTTTTTAAAGTTGGTTTTCTATAACAACAATACATCGGGGGAAATTATTACATTTAAATCATTTTTTCTGGAAATAGATTCCCAAAAATGTGGGCAAGTTTTAAAGCTTTGTACCTTGTTTCATTTTTTGAAAATGGACATAATAGTAATATTGTTATAGGAGTTCTAAAAATTGACTAGGTAATACAATATATGTAGACCTTTTATCTAAATGGCTGATTGAGTCTCATAACTGTTTAGAAAGTGACAGTCACTATTTTGTGTATTATTTTTAAATCACTGGAGCATTTTCTCATGCCTTTTATGGCGCCTACAATAATGCATTTTTTCCAATAATGCTTTCCCGATGGTGTCCTCTCAATGGTGAAGGTATTAATTCTTTATTTGGATTATCAATTGATTATTAGTTGATTGTAATTGATTACACCATTCAATTTTTATAGCATTAATTACTGCATTATCAGTAAAATTCATCAATAGTATTTATTTTCCCAGAAAGATATTAAATTAAAACAAAGGGCCCATTTTACCTGTTCAAAATGAAAAAGAGTAATCAATAATGTCAACAAAGCCATGAGAAAAGTAATGTCTTTCTAGTAAGAATGTGATAAATATGGAGATATATTGTTAGAGTGGTTTTCATCAGCAAGAAATTAATACCAGTGCTAAGAGACTAGTAAGTGTCATTTTAAAAACAATTTTCTAAACTATACATAAATGTATTAAGATATCTTAGCCTTTGGTGCATGATTTCAGTGCCAAGCTGTTTACCTAAAGGAAAACTATTAAAAAGATAAATTAATATTTTAGCAGAAATGATCAGCACTATATTATTTATAACAGTACATGCAGAAATTCTAAGTGTTTCGTAACTGGAGAAATATTACAAAGATTAGCAGACATCAGTTTGTTAAAATAAAATGTAAGCACTGAAAATGGAAGCTATAATATTGTTTTTTAAGAGTTGTGAATTTTAATATACATATTGATCCATAGTATGTCTATGTAAACTGTAGACAAATTCCAGAGAAATTCAGGAAAAAATAAGTTTTAGTTGTATTCTGTTATTATTTAGGTGTATATTCTAATATTAGATTCGAGTTTGCAAGTTAATTCCTAGAAGGAATAATTTTATAGTAGGGAAAAATAATCTGTCAGCAAATACAGTATTTTGTCAGGTTATTTCAGGTTACTAATTAAAAATTATGTTTATTATACATAAATTGAGATGAGAGAAATTGTCTTAAGTGGATTTGTTCATTTTGTTAATTTTGGAATTTTTAGTCAAAACACACGTATTTGCTTAATAAGAAAAGTGAAGATTAAAAATTTCAAATATGTCTATTTCAAAGATACTTAGGCTTTGGATTCCTAAATGTTTTAAATATTTTCATTCTTTCCTCTTACTGTTTTTTCCTTACTTTTATTATTACTTAGTTTTCTTTTGCCCATTTTAAAAAAATACTGCGGCGGACACCATGTGAGAGCGATCATATCGGCAACATTTGGGAGCAGAATAAATTATGACTCAATACTTGATAGTAAAATTTTGCTTTTCTCCTTTGTATTGATTAAATTAAAGCAGCTGGGAAAAGTATGCAGTAAAAAAGTAGAGGACACATTCTGCTGCTCCAGTTTTCTTTAGAGTTTCTCTCGCGAGTTTCTCTCGCGAGTTTCTCCCGCGAGTTTGTCTCGTGAGTTTCTCTCGTGAGTTTCTCTGTTCGCCCCTCCCCCACCGCTACATCTTCCATCTTCCCTACCTCCTTGGCGGCTCACGCCCTCCCCTGGGGCTCATCCCTTCCCCCACCAACCGCCACATCCGGGTTCCTTAGCCTCTTTCTATAAGTAGAGCACTTGGCGCTCGACCGTTAATTTCGCTAGCCGTCGCCTGAAGAGACGTGGACGGAAGACTTCTGAAGAAGAAGACAAAATAAGGTAAGGAATTCGGCATTTTAGGGAGGAGAGGATAATTTATACCTCCGGAGAAAGAGTTGATACCTATATTTTCTCCTGTTGCCAGAGAAAGCATGGTAATTCAGGTTTTGATTTTTCTCTCAGGCTTTTACTGTAAGAGTTAATAGCCGAGTAAGTTGTGTTTGTATAAATATGTATGAATATACACTGTCTCGAGAAGTCTATCAGTTGTTCTTGAACAGTACGTTTAATTTTTGTTCTTCTGGAGAATCAGTTCCCCAGGCAGCAATGGAAAGCCCGTGAAGTTCCTGGATTTTGTCCGTGAATTGAGAGGGCGTGGGGAGGGACGGAGATAGGTTTGAAATGCTGTGGGAGGGAATACTGAGTAGATAGTTTAACTTTGATTAGCGGCGTACCCTCTTTGCTGTTTAACTTGGTTAAACCTGGGGGGACTGAGAAAGTTACCTTTGATTAGCAGCGTACTCTCTTTGCTGTTTAACTTGGTTTTTTTCTCTCACTTGCCGGTAGTGGAGCGGACGCCGGGGTGCCTTTTTGTTCCATGTGCACTTTTTTTTTTCTTACGGGTTTTCTTTGTGAAAGCAGAGGTACTGAACAGTACAGGAAAGATACCTAACTATTTTAACTTAAATGATTTAAAACTTGTAATTTTAGTTATCAGATGTCAAGCTGTTGATTCACTTGACCAAAACCGCCAGATTTTAACTTTGCATATAAGTTACGTTACTCGCTTTGGACCAGTGTTTCTTAAAGTATATCAGTATAAGTAAACACAGTTTAAATTTCCCTCAATAAAGGATGTAACTCCCTCCTTTGCTTTTTTGACTTACCATTTTTAAACTTTGTGGAAAAAAATATATTTTAAACAGTATTTGATGTGTAATCAAGAAAAATGTGAGTAGATGGGAAAAAATTTGAAAATATGTTTAAGGTATTTTCTGCACATTTCATAAAACGTATTAACTGTTAGATGTGTAGAATCCGGGACCATTTTTTATTGCTTATTTTTTTGTTGTTTTTTGGATATGAAGTCTTGAATCCTGCAGCTCAAAAGAATTTATAGTTGTCTTCTAATCTAATTTTTACATACAGGTTTTTGTAAGATATCTATTAAAAAATGGAGCATTTGTTTGTTACGCCAGTGCTTGTTTTGCTTTGTGTTACAAGTTTCCTCTCTTTTAAGTAAGAAACGGCAAAAATTTTCACTGATATAGGGTACTTCACTTGAGTTTTAAACAGGTGTAATAAAGTTTGATACTTTTGGCTTATAATTTATTTTTTGCTACATGTATAAAGATATATTTTTAATTACTTACAGAAAAATGGCAGAAGCACATCAGCCTGGGAAACTGTTCATAGGAGGTCTCCATGCTGACACCAGGGAAAATTCTCTTGAAGTGGTATTTGGGAAATATGGTCGCATTACGGAAGGTAATTTTTAGAACCAATATATGTATCTATTCAAAGCAAATGTGTATTAAACATACACCATTGAACAGCTAAGTTAAAATGCTTTTTCTATGCTTAACACATGAGCACTTTTTTTTTAAGTTGCAATTTTTTATCAGGAAAGCACTGGGCAATGAGGGAAAGGGTACACCTTAGGGTCTCCTACTACTGAGAAGGGAAAAAAGCAGCGTTTTTTTCTTCCCCCCACCTGCGCTTTGTGGCATGCAGGATCTTAGTTACCTGACCAGGGATCAAGCCTGCGCTGAGTGGCATGCGGCACGTGGATCTTAGTTGCCTGACAAGGGATCAGACCTGTGTCCCCTGCGTTGGGAACGTGGAGTCTTATCCACCAGACTGCCAGGGAAGTCCCAGGGCTTTTTCAATATACTGTGGTCATAGGACATGAAATAGGATGAGATATGCTAATTGTAGAATGTTTGAAATTATTGACTCTGTTTTTAAAATACTGGAAATGATATAAAATGGAAAGGTTTTTTTTTTTTGGTTTATTTGTTTTTGTTTTTTGTTTCATTTTTAAGTAACTTTTAGGAGGTTGTTACTGTACTGTGTCCATATCATCAAATTAAGTTAAGGAGGCCTCATGAGAAATTGTCAAAGCATTGATAATTTTGAAAACATGAAAAGTTCAATTTTATGTGAAATTTTAAATTAAAAAGATGTATGTGTTTTACAGTTATTTTGATGAAGGTTCGGGAAACAAACAAGTCTAGAGGCTTTGCTTTTATTACTTTTGAGAATCCTGCAGATGCGAAGGAGGCTGCCAAATATATGAATGGAAAGGTAAGAGTCTTTTAATAATATTTTGTGTTCTCCATTTAGTACTATTTCTAGACTGTTTTTATTTTCTAATTTTTTAAAGTAACATAAGGCCATATAAGCCTTCACTCTCCTTTTTGTCACATAAGTACTGGATTGTCTGGTTGGAAAGAGATTGAAATTAACATTAGCTTTAACAATATATTTTAAACCTGTTTTAGCATTCAAACGTAAAAGTAAGTAAGTTCTAGCCTGTACAGCTCTCCCCAGTATCCCATACTGTTATTCTTAAGTCTCAGCTTATTTGTACTTGAGAGTCACTCTTCTGTGTGTCAGTGTTACAAATAATCATCTGTCCCTTAAAACTGTACTTTTAATTGCATATTTGCTCCAAGATTTTTTTTATATTGTAGGTAATATTTTTCCCATTTTATATTGCAGGTAATATCTTTTTATATTCATCATACTGTGAATTGTTAATTGTTAAAATTACCCCCAGTGCTTCTCAGTTCTCGTGGTGTGGAACACATACATTAATTCCCTTTTTCCTATAGCTTGGTTTCTGGTATGCTGCAGGCACTTGGCACATGTTGACATGTTTTTACTTTACTTTCATATTTTAAGGTATGGTAGTACCTAAAAGTTGATTTTGACTCATGATTTTATTTTGGGAGAAGAGAAAAATTTGCGTTATGAAGAATAGTTGATGGTGATCCCCCCACCCCCGTTTTTTTTTTTGTTTTCAAGCACAAGAATGCATAGTTTGTGTAGATATTATTTTCAAATTCTTTATTCAACAGATATTTTATTGCCAGGCGTTGATTTAGCAATTGATTAATGGTTGTGGGTAAGACAAAATACCTATTTTCTTGGACACTTGTGTTCTAGGGTGAAAGATAAGAAATGTACAAGTAAAAATAAATACAATTTCATATGCAAAACTATTAAGGAAAATAAAGTAGGTAATTTCATTAGAGCTTAAGGGCAGTGGTGGACACTATTTCTATACATATAGATCTAAGAATGTTAAATCCTGAATGTTGGGAGGGAGGCAGCCATTCATAAGTCTATGGAAAATATTTTGGATCCAGAGACAGAAAAGGAGGCCGTAAAGTGGGAACACATGGCTGTTGAGGCTGTTTGTAGTGGGCCAGGGCCCATCCATATCCACCAGAAGTCTTAGTAGGAATTCAGCATTTAAAATTGTTTTCCAAAAATAACATGAAACAGAGTGTTTTATGTAGAGCAATTATATTATGATTTGAATTATGTTTTCAAAAATCACTTTGGTCTCTATAAAAGGTTAATTTAGGAAGTTGTTGGAAGATTAAGAAATGTAAGCATCTCTGAAACATAAGAATATGAAGTACTGTTATAATAAGTTACTCTTTGGGGACACGTTTAAAGAATTGAATAAGGCAAGAAATGTTACGGACCAAATAAGGGCTCTATTTTAAAAAAACATCAAGGAAATTATTAGAAGTAGAGTAAATACAGAACAGCAATCATGTTGGAAAATTTTCTTTCTCTTAATTTTTAATAAATGCTAAAAATAATTAGAGTAGGCATAACCATTTTGAATAAATAACTGAATAATTTTATTTTTTAAATGACGCTTATACATGTATATACCCTTGGGGCACTGAAGACTTTGAATGGTAGAAGTACAGAAATGAAGTGAGTTTAGTTATCCATTATAGAAAATAAAAGGGTATATTCTCTCATGATAAGTGAGAGGTATTAATCTTCTTTTAATACCAGAGGACATTTCAGGGAGCTCTAATTGCCAATACATACACTTTGTGTTGGATGACTTAATGAAAGGCAGTTACTAATTAAGTCTCATTTATTTGGCATGGTGAAGGACACAGTCATTTCAGAAGAAAATGTTTCCTTTGGGGAAAAAATACTGATCTTGAACTAGTGCAGTAGTAAATAAATTTGATGTAATGTTACTAATGATATACTTACTCTTTTTAGTCTTTGGATGGAAAAGCAATTAGAGTAGAGCAAGCCAAAAAACCATCTTTTGAAAGCGGTGGTAAACAGAGACCACAACCTCCTGCAAGAAACAGGGGCCGTCTGAGAAATACGAGAAATCCGAGATATGGAAGAGAAGGAAATGGAAGAGCAAGAGAGCGTCCCTCACGTGGAGGACACTTGGGTAATGTTTTAAAATACAAGGCTGCAGCCATAGGACCGAAAAATAGTTTTAACTGTATAGAAACATCTCAATTTTTATTCCATCCTTTATGAGCAAAGTAGTCTGTAAGAATTATTAGATGATGAGTTACATTGATAGTCAGAAGTATTTCTAAGTGGTAAAGAATTATTGTAGTTATAAAATGACTTAACTAGATAATGTGCAAAAAGTTAATCACCTTACAGGGAAATAGCATAAATTTTAAACTAAATTCAGTCTCTTTTACCATTATTACTGATTGCTTCTTTTCTTCAAGAATTTTTCTACAGAGTTTACTACTGTCGATCATACATTAGAATTTTTCACTTTAGGGCCAATAACTTTATATGAGTTTAAATCAATGATTCATTCATAATCTGTTAAAAATACATTGATTAATTTTATTCCGAGAGTAGCCTTATTGCAACATAAAAATACTAGAGAATCTTGAAAACTTCACAACAGAAAATAAAAGTCACTCAAGATATCCACAATTCAGGGATAAACACTTCATATTTTAGGTTTCACCTTGCAGTATTTGTCTTAAGTATATGTGTTCAGATATCTAAGCAAATCTCCATTGTCATTTTGATATGAGGCTTTTCTACCTGGGTCTGTTGTTTGCATTTTGGGAAAATACCTTAGGGAAATAAATAGAGCTTTAGATTCTAAAAGGTGTCTTTGATTCAGGAAAAGAGTGAAAACCTCTGCTTCAGAAATATGTATGTTTTCTTTGTGTGTGTGTTAGAGGAGAAAGTCGTTGAAAATGTATTTTTTGAACTTTTTCAGAGAACTTTTCTACTTAGTAGGAAAAGGAGGAAAAGCACTTTGCATTTCAAAAACTTCCATGTATCTAACAACCTTTGCTTCCTCTATTAACCATAACCAGTCTTCAGAAATAAAACATTTAGCTTCTTTTTGTGATAATTAGATGTGTGAATTTTAGGAAATGTTTCATGCAAGTTCAGTTAAAGGGTGTGCCCATTTTAAGATAACATAGTTTTGTTCTTTTCCCACTAACTTGATCTTGAGAAAAGTTTACCAGTTCATATTCTCCCATGTGTAAGAATACTCATTTTTTCTTGCCTGTGGCAATACAGGGGAATTGGAATATATCTAAACATCTTTCTGGTTAGAAAGGTAAAACAAATTTTCAAAATTTAATGTGCATTTCTTTTTTTTTTTTTACACATTTAGTTTTATTGTAACAAAGCAACTTGTACACTTTTAACGTTTAAAACTGAGCATCATCTTTCCTTTCCAGTGAAACAGAAAGAAAAATATAACACTAAACAGGAACAAAATTACAATAGAGAATGTCAATTGCAAATAAGATCCTACAGGTTCTGCTGATTCTCCCATCGAGTGGCAGGGCTCAAGTCATCATTAGGAGAGAATTTTATTTTAGAAGTGTCATCTTAAACTGCAAGGATGTCCGTTAAACATCACAATTCAACATACCAAAGGAGAAGCCATGTTGTCAAAATGCCCACTTAACCCACCCAAATATCTCAAACCCACCCTTTGCTGACCTTCTATAACCCCGTTTTTTTAAGTTTTTTTTTTTTTCTTTTTTTAAACAAGAGAAAGTAGACAGATAGATGTTGGTAAATGCTGTCCATATTCACATAGAGACACAGTGTAATCTCTGAGCCCAATATACAGAGAAAGGAGGAAAAAAGCTAGAATTCTAGGCACTACTACACAGGGGCCTAGCACCCTCCAGCTTCCAGCAGAGCTAAGGGAGCAGAAGGTTTTTCCTTTTTCCCACAGAGCATGGTGGTGTTGATTCCGTAAAGTTTTTGTTGAGACAGGAAGGGATAAAAATGAATTTGGAACAGAAAGGGGTAGAGATTCTTTTCCCACTGAATTCTGCTCAAGGTATTTCCCCCCAAAATAAGTTGTGAACCATGGTATAAAGGAGAAAAGAGACCTCAAAAACAGGGCAACTGAGCACAAGAGGAGTAGGAGAAAAAAAAAAAGACTGCAACTTGCTCCCAGGGACTGGAGAAAATTAAAAAAGGAAGGTTGGAATCCATCAGTGTTCCATTAGTCATCTTCTCCTTCATCTTCCTTCATCCTCATCCCCTTCTTCATCAATATCTTCCAGTCCTTCTTCCTCTTCATCTTCATCGTCACCTTCTTCTCCTTCCCTTTCCTCATCATCCATGTCCGGAACCAAGTAGTACTGTAATGGATTTGGCCAAATATCATCTGTGATGACCTCTCCTAACTCATCTGCACCTGCATCAGAATGATCGGTAAACCAGGTGAAGAAGCTTTCTGGTTCCTCATGCTGTCTCTTCCTGCTGGCTTTATTCTGCGTTTGACTTGAACGTTTTGTCAGATCCTTTCCGGATTTCCATTTGATTTCAGTGGACTTTGAAGATGGATCACCACTCTCATTCAGATGAAATTCTTTGGAGAGAACTTTATTTTCGAAGTAAGGGTTTTCATCAAAATAAAAATCTATTCTGTAACCTGATTTAATATCTTCAAATTCTGTCACTTCAACTCTTGTCAAATAATGCAGCGCCTCTTCATCCTCCTCCCCAAGCAGTGCAGACACTTGTGGATGGTTAACAAATCAGTAAATACATATTACATCACTACGTGATCCAAGGTTGGTTGAATCCATGGATGCAGACCTAGGGATACTGGGCCAACTGTAAAGTTATAAGCAGATATTCTCCTGCAAAGGGGGTTGTTTGTATGTATATACTTAACTTTTAGGTAATGCATTTTTTATTCATCTTTTTTATTTTTAATGTTTTGATTTATACCTAGGATGTTGTGTTTCTGAAAAGCTTCCTTGACACCAGAATTATATAACTAATAACTTACCATCATCCTCCTAATATGATCAAAAATTCAGTTTTACATTTAATTTATCCAGGTTTTTCTGTACTCTCTCCCTTCTCCCCAGACTGCTTTCATACCAGTGGTTCTTGAATTTTTTCCTAGATTTTCCAAACTGACTTTTACGGTAAGTCTTTGAACTGTACTAACTTATGTGTCATATGAGGAAACAATCTTTTTGGTTTAGACAAATATGAAAGCTGAAGACTGGAGCAATTGTTTAGTGAAAATTTATAACAATAAGTGAAACTTGACCAATGAAAAAATGTTGATTCTACTTAATTAAAAAGATTTCATTTAAACACAGGTGGTGGTGGACATACTCCTAGTCTCAAGGCGAGTTCTTCCAGGGGACCCTCTCCAGTTAAAAGAGGACCATCTTCGAGAAGTGGAGGTCCTCCTCCTAAAAGATCTGCTCAAAGACGAAGCAGTAGTAGGATGGGAAGACAAGGTAAATGCTACGTAATGCAGAGACAGTTGTTTCTTATTAATGAAAGTGAGCTATTTTAAACAGAATGTTTAAGCAAAATGGAAAGTGAGAAGTATATGAACATGTTTACCGATCACTAATTTATTTATTGATTTGTGGTTGGGAAATAATTTTTCAGTTTCTAATTATAGATGTAGTAGGTGATTAGCACTGCAGTGGGGAAAACATTGCTTGTAAGTCCATGTTTGCTATAGAATTCCTCTAAATTTAAGTTGCTGCTAACACTTTTTGGTTAGTAGCCTTCTTTATCACATAGTTTCAATATCAGAATTTTCATGAAAACTATGTCCTGTGAGAGAATGTTCTGGTCTGTAGAGTAGTTTAACTATGTATATTGGCCACCTGATTTTTTATTTAATTATTATAAACAGTAACTGAAACTTGTCATATGAACTGTACTTTGTGCTCTTAACTTTTTTAGCACTGTTTTCTGATCCTTAATATGGTACAGACTTGAAACAGTCATTATCAAATTGCCACTTTATGTGTAGAACATTAATGAAACCAAATGTAGCACGGTGTTGACTTCAAAATACAAAAGAAGCTAAGAAGCCTACCCTTTCCGTTATTAGGTGGTTAGCCTAGTGAACAAACAAGAGAAGAGAAAGGTTGACCTCTAGGAATTAGGAATAAGAATTAACACATGAAGAGAACATTATTTATGGGAGATAGTTTCATATTTTGGAAGTGGTACAGTGTTTTTCAAATGAGCCCTTTAAGTATTGCTAATAAACAGTAGAAGTCACTATTGCTATCATCATAAAAGGTCAATAATTAAGGCTGTACACTTAAAGGAGAGAGCCAACCACTTGGTGATTGAATATGTGACAGTAGTTACCAAAAATTAATTTTTTGCTCAAATTTTGAGGCGTTTTCCCTACTGCTGGTAATTTAAAGGTTATGCAAAATGTATAGGGAACGGGAGATGTCAGAAAATAAAATGTTCAGTGGTAACATTTAAAGGGAAACAAAAATGTGCATAAATGGAATTTTAGAAGGAGTAGTTTTTTAAAATGATTTTGGAGACAGGAAGGATATCAGTCTTTTGAAGTTTTCTTTGAAACATTACTGTCAATTTTGAGATACTTACATAAGCATTTTTAAATTAAAGGCTCAGAATCATGTGGAAGAAAAAATAATGGAGGTTCTCCTCGTAGAGAGCCAGTCCCTTTTCGGAGAGTTGGCTATATGTCACCAAGAGATGATGGTTATGCTACTAAAGATAGGTAAGAAAAAACACGGTATGAATTAAGTCATGGTTAATTTTGTTGTTCTTGTTGAAATTTACCTAACACAAAATTGAACATTTAAAAGTGAACAATTCAGTAACATTTAGTACACTTAACAGTGTTATGCAACCACCGGTTGTTCTGTTCAGTTCCAAAACATTTCATTACCCCTAAATAAAATTCATAAGCAGTCACTCCCATTTTCTCCCCCCTTGTCCCTGGTAGGTACCCATCTGTGTCCTTATCTATGAATTTATCTAATCCTGAATATATCATACTAATGGAATCAAACCATATGTGACCTTTATTATCCAGCTTTCCCTTGGCATAAATATTTTCAAGGATCATCCATGCTGTAGCATGAATCAGTACTTTAGATCTTTTTTTTTTGGCTGACTAAATATTCCATTTTATGTGTGGTTAACATGGTTTGTTTATCCATCTGTGTGGGTTATTCTCACCATAGTGCTGTCATGAATATTCCTGCACAAGCATTTGGGTACCTGTTTTCAATTCTTTTTGAGTGTATATATACTTAGGAGTGGAATTCCTGGGACATATAGTAATTCTTTAATTTTTTAAGGAACTGCTAATCTTTTCCACAGAACCTGTACCACTTTTACGTTTCTGCCACGCACATACATGATTTGTTTCTCTGCATCTGCACCAACACTGATATATTCTGTTTGTTTTTTTTTTAATTATAGCCAGTCTGATAGGTGCAAAGTAGATATTTCATTTTGGTTTTGAATTGCATTTCCCTGATAAATACGTTGAGCAGCTTTTCATGTCCTCGTTGGTCATTGTATATCTTCTTTGGACAAAAGTATATTCAAGTCCTTTGCCCGTTTAAAATTTTTGTCTTTTTGTTGTCTGAATTCTTTATATATTCTGGATATTATAAGTTGCATTTAAAATTTAATCTGCTTTATTTAAGTTATTCAAGCAGAGATCATCCAAGCTCCCGAGACATAAGGGATTATGCTCCAGCACCAGACTCCAGCAGAGTCTATGCATACCGTTATTATGGACATTCAAGTTCTTGGAATGATCATCTCTCTAGAGGACATAGGTAATATAAAATTTTGTGTTTTTATCAAATAGCTTCTTGAAATTCTTAATTATGACATTCTTTTAAATTTAGTGATCGTGATGGCTATGGTGGAAGTCGTGATAGAGATTATTCTGAATATCCAAGTGGAAGCTCTCACAGGGGTTCATATGAGAGTTACGGTAAGAGTCCAGTTACAACTTGTAAATCATAGAATTAGACTTAACCAGATCATTGTTTACTCTAATTTTACTTCTAATTCCTCAAAGGTAAAACTGTTTAGCATGGCCTTTTTGATAAGTTGAAGATGTTTGAATTACTTTCTTGATAGCTCACTTAAAATAAAATGCTATGAAGGGTAAATTGGCAGTCTCATCTTTTTTTCTCATTGCAGAAAAACTATTTTAACATTTAAAAATAATCAGAGTGCTATTAAAAGTATGAAGCATAGGAACATTATGAAGGTCAGAATTTCAGTCCATTTTCAGAAAATTTATTTTAAAATAAACTACTTAGGCTGAAAAATATTGCTCGCTCTTTTAAATAAATGTGAAAGTCCTTCACTGTTGGGACATAGTTTATATTTTCATAGCAGAGACAGACAAAGCTTATCTTTTCAAATATTTAGCACTTTAAGTCATGTTATATGATACCAGAAAAATTTGTAATGTTTAAATTTTATCAATCATTAACTTCACAGCTGTCTCCTACGGTGCACCAGCAGCACAATGGGCCCCTGTGACTTACGGTGGAAGCAGTTGCTATGATTATAGCAATACAATAGATGGATATAGAGGAGGTCTGGAAGGTTACTCAAGCAGCCAAAGTAATACTTATTCAAGTCGTCATGAGCCAGGAAGAAAAGAACAACCAGGGTTTTCACCCTCTGTGAATAAGGGGTACCTTGCTCCTTGTGAGTCATACAGTAGCTCAGATTGGGGGTGGTACTTCCAGAGGAGGTAATGCGGGAAGCCAATATGAAAGAGAGGGCCAAAGGAGATGTTAAAAATAACAGTTATGTACCAAATGTTCTTTACAAAGGAAAAGTTTAAGTTGTTTTCTTTAATTGATGCTTGAATACTACTAAAAGAAAAATGTTGGTTTAGGGGAAGAGGCATATATTATCTTTTCCTCTATGAATTTTCAGACAAAATGAAAACATGGAATTATTCAAAGTACTTTCATAGTTCATATTAATTGAAAAATAGAAGTTGTATTTAAAATTTAAGGTTCAAAATTTTCAGAGTAAAAAAATTTCATGAAATATTTCTTGTCGATTATACTGCTGAGTTACACAAGCATAAAACTTTTGTTTGGAGGGTGACTTGTGCTGTTTGCCTAAACTTTTCCTGTGTGTCTTTGAACATGCATGTATTCAAAATTAAGCAATGTGTTATTTCTCCATCGCAAGCTGTGACTGTTTTCCAGTTAGGCTAAACAAATTATATGTTCCTTTTTGAAAGCTTAAATGTATAAAAGGTTTGAGAAGTCTCCAAAAAGGCTGAAAAACAATGTTTGCATTATTACTGAAATTCTATGTGTCTTTATCCTTTTAAAGCAATAGTATAAATGAAAGGAAAATTTCGACATGTGACTGTAAAGAGTTGAAGAAATGTTGAGGTTAAGTATCTATTTTCTGATCCATATTCAAGTGGCTGATGACCAACGTGGGAATAATGGTAATAAAACCAATTTTCCACTTAAATGTAAATGGAACCAGTTAAGTTTTCTGATTATATATCTTAGTGAAAGTTAGTACCCCTGGATTTTAAAACATTGGGAAACGTTTTAAGTAATACTGATTTTGACTTTATTTTGGCGTACTTGATGTAACACAAAGGGTTTAGTAATATACTCATAAGTATAGCGTTATCTGGAGGGTTAAGGGTTTTTTGTCAGTGACTTCAGGTGACATTTAATTAGTAATGCTTTAAATTTGGGAAGAAACTTGAGTGTAAAAACTGTAAGCCAAATTGGAGTCTGCAAAACTAGTACAGAAATCTGCAATTTCCGTTTAAAGGAACAGCAAAAATGAAGTTAAGGGGAAGGAGAGTATTATTTGAGCCAAACTGAGGATTATAACTCAGGAGACAGACTCAGAAAGTTCTGAGGACTGTTCCACCTGTTAGAAGTCAAAGGCATAGTTAACATACATTTTGAAGAGAAAGGACAGTATTCACATCAAAGTGACATACAGATATTTTACATGAAGATCACCAGGGATACGTAGTCTGGGTAAGCAGGTACAAAGTGAGCAGCAAGTCAACATGATCCCAGTACAGAGCTGGGAAAGAACAGTATTCTTTTTAAGAAGTTACACCGTAAGTGTCAGAGGAAAGTAAAAATAATTGACCTTTATGATCAGGAAGGCACTCTCTCTTTGAGGAACTCTGGCTAATGTGTAATGCAGACATTAGGAAGGGAGCGAGGATGTCCAAATGAACACAGAATTTTATGTTTAATTTTTCTTGGCTGGCCTTAAAGTACCGTATTTCATAAAATCCTAGTGGACATCAAAGGTTTGCTTTTAGTATCTAACATATCAGATTGATGAATCAAATCCTTAAAAGGAAGGGTAAAGCAAACCAAGTCTCGAAGCCAAAACGGAACCGATTACTTTTCCTGAGTACATGTTCACGAAAAACCCATAAAACTCTTAAATGTTTAACAGTTGGGCGATCTTAAAAGTACAGGGATATTGTGGGTTTGGTTCCAGAACAGTAAAGCAAGTCATGGTTTTGGGGTTTCCCAATAAGAACAGGAAAGATTAGTTGATTGAGAAACCAGAAATAGGATGAAAGTATATTTCAGAGGAGCAGTTGCCAACTTTGGTATTTTGGTGAATTCCTCACTGTAAGTTAACTTACAGAGACATGTTTTCATTCACCTATCCTGTAGGATTGTGAGGGTTGAATGAGAAGAATATAAACTTCCTAGCATTATTTGTACTGTAACAACAGGTGCACAGGAAATAGCATCTATGATACCTTGCCCCTAGGAATTTTGAACTCCAACAAAAAGATTCTTGACAAGATATTCTGTTTATTATAGTGATAATATTTGTAGGAAGATGAAAGGAGTAACCTAGAAGATAAAATTTCTCCTCAACCTTGGAACAAGAATTCTGTATTTGAACATGTTAAAGTAAATGCTGAAAATCGTGAACAGTGCTAAGGCCTGTCCTGTTAAAAGTTTTTGTAGGAACATAACAAATTTGCAGTACAGAGAATAAAAAGTAAATGCCAACTATAAGTTTATTTAAATTTGAGTGCTGTGAAGGATATTAACTTTTGAAGTTTTCTGTATGTTTTACATATGAGAGTAATACAGGGAGATAAATAATTTTAAAATTAGTCCTGTGTGTGGTTTACCTTAGTTGGCTTGTTTTGAAAAATGGCATTTAACCCAAAAATGTAAAATTTCCTCTTGAAAAAATTTGTAAGAATTAAATGTTTTTCTGTTGACTCGAGTCATTGAAACTGGTTTGTAATGTTAACGCATATCAAGTTGCCTTCAGAAACTACATTGAAAAACCTGCACAAGGAAATTTTCTTCTGTTCCTTGATTCAGCAGTCAGTATTCTAGGCTTTGTTCCATATGCTAAACATAAAGGCAGTGAATGAGATCTTACCTCATGATGTGTATCTTCTAATGGAGCTGACACTCAACACTCTGGATACATAGTAGGACATAATTTATGTTTAGTCTGTGTTTCATATACAGTGAATTTGAAATCACCTATGATTTAGCCAGAGATTGAACGATGTTCGTGAAAATTTATTTGCTTAAAGGGATTATCTCGTGCACCGCTTATTTTGTGCACTGCTTATCTTGTTTTTCTTTGGTAGTTTTGTGTTTTTATAGGTGTTAGAGAAAACCTTTCTCACTTGCAGTTTAATTACCGTTGTATGTCTTGTCAACCTTTTTAGACAATAGTTTACTTTAAAAAACCATTTTTTTTCGCTGTTCTGGGTCTTAGTTGTGGCATGCGGGCTCTTCGTTGCAGCGTGGGAGATCTTTAGTTTCAGCATGCAGGATCTTTAGTTGTGGCACACGGGATCTTTTAGTTGTGGCACGCAGGATCTTTTAGTTGCGGCACACGGGATCTTCATTGCAGTGTGTGAGATCTCTAGTTGCGGCATGCGGGATCTAGTTCCCTGACTAGGGATTGAATCCGGGCCCGCTCCATTGGCATCGCAGAGTCTTAGCCACTGGGCCACCAGGGACGTCCCTGTGGACTTAAGAAGTTTAAGAATTCGTTTAAGAATTTTAAGAATTAACGTTTATCTTGAAATTAAAAAGTTGTATATTTTTTCTAAAAGTGTTACTTTAAAGTTTGGCTTTTTACACCTAGATCTGTAATTTCCTTTTTTCTTACTGTGTTATAAGATAGACACTTTCATTTCTTTGAGACCAATTTTTCCACTGATTTATACCGTGAAAGTTAATTTGTAAATATGCACGTGTCTTTTTCTAGGCTACCTATTCTATTCATTCTTACAGTGCCAAATACCACATTACATTATATGATTGTTAGAAATAATTTAAGAATTTCACATTAATGCAAGTAATTTGTTTACTGTTCATTTTTATCTTAGTTATTTCTGGAGTTTTGACTGACATTACTTTAGATTTATAGATGAATTAGGGGACGTTAATGTCTTGAGCTTTCCCACCCATCTTTCCTTATATTCAGACCTTTAATACCGGACAGATTGTCTGGAAAGGCCCTTATTACATCATTTCTTAGCTGCATTCCTAAGGTAATTTCTAATGTTTAGATTTTGAATGATACTTTTTACAATTATAATCTTGGGTGAATTATAATTGATGAATAGGTGTCCTTTTGGTTTTAAAGTTCATTTATTCAAGTGATATTTTATTATAAATAGTTTTTAGATTTCTCTGGAATTTTCTACATAGTCCACCCTTTAAAGAGAAGTTTTGTCATTTGATCTGTATCCTTTTTTTTCTTCCTCCATCCTGAGGAATTAAACTTTGAGTTGTATTTGCTGCAAAATTGTTAAAAGCTATCTTTGGATTTACTTTTAAAACATTTCTCAATTTCATGGCGGCTTATGTAACCCAGTCTTTCCTATTAACAGAAAATATGTATTTCTCCACGAGTTTTTAAGAGAAATGTATTTGTTCCTTTCTTCCTCATGTGTAAACACTCATTGTGTTCCCAGTGAATTTAAGGTTCTTGCTCATGCAAAGAGTTTGGCCATGAGACAGCGAGGCTAAGGAAGTAAAGTGAGGATTTATTGAAGCAAGAATACGCTCTCAGAGGGAGAGCAGGCAGATAGGTGAGGAGCTGCTGCCCTGGGCTCCACTGGCAAGTCAGTTATGAGGGGCATACAAATGAAGGGGTGGCATACTCATTGGGGAAGCAGGAGTTTGGGGGTCGTATTCCCTGTTTCTTTCCAGCTCCAGAAGGGATTTTTGTCCTTATTTAGCTTCATCAGAAGTGTCATGGCCTCAGTGCATGGTGCGTGCTTCTTGTCTGCAAGGCTTATTTTATTATAAGGAGAGCAACAGGTTACATTTGGAAGCAGGAGATTCCTGCCTTTCCTCATCTTTCTTTGTCTGCCTTCAGGACACTTACCACCCAAAATGTGCAGTTTCCTGTCAGTCGGGAGGTTCCTGTTTTTCTTTGTCTGCCCATGGACCCCTGCTGTTTACAAGATGCTTGCTTTCCTGCCACCTGGCCCCTCTTCCATTACTGTGCTCATATCTAGCTACTTGCCTGCTGTAGCAATTGCAGTAATCTTAACCTCGCAGTCCTTTAATTGCATTGCAGTCACTGAAAAACACATTTATGGCATGAAACAGACTTCTGGCTCTACTGCTGAACAGCCAGATTTAATTTTGTTCATGAATGAGTGATATCCAAACCTCTGTCACATTTTCTCAGACACCGTCTGAGATTTAACATCAATCGTTTTTCCTCTCTAGTGTTTCTTTCCTGTCAACTACAGGATTAAAATATTAAACAGTAATTATTGAAATAATAAAAATTGTTTGATTTCCCCCTATATACTGAACTTGTCCCTTCCAGTAGACTTGCTTGGAAGCTGCTGGTTGGCCTACATATTAGGTAGAAACCATAAACCCCCTAAATTAGGGAACAATTATAACTTTGCCGGATTTAAAGATCAGCTTTTGTATAATGCATACAGCTGTTATCTATCTAGACGATGGAAAGTGTCCCAATAAATACTAACTGATCACCATCAACTGATCAGCTGGTGTTTACAGGAACACTTTCCATAGTTTTCTCAAGTGCTCAATAATAATGGTTAATATAAGATTAAGAAACTACCAGTGCAAAGCATTAAAACCACAGATCTTTCTAACACGACTTTTAAGAAATCGTATTTCCCTATTGTACCCTGGATAGCCTTTATCTCCCGGACAAAATAGTGTTTAGGGATCTTTCATAGGAAAGAATCTGTGAGGAAAAAAAATCCTACTTAAAAACGCATATTTTGGATTTTCCCTTTTGTCTTTATACTAACTGATTCAGAAGTCTCATCTCTATCCGTCCTGTGGCAGGCAGAGTAATAGCACCTAGAGATGTTTATATTCTAATCCCTAGAACATGAGAATGGATATGATACCTAACATGGTAAAAGAATCTTTGCCAATTTGATTAGGTTAAAGACCTTGAGATGGGAATTTATCCTGGGTTATCCAAGGGGACCTAAAGTCATCTCAGGGTTGTTACAAAAGGAAGAGGGAATCAAAGAAGGTGATACGAAAAGCAAAACAAAGGGTGGAGTGATGCAGCCATGAGCTGAGGAATGCAGACATCTTCTAGAAGCTGAAGGCAAGGAAGACAAACAATCTCTCCGGAGCCTCCGGAAGCAACTGCTGAAACCATAACTGTAGCTCCCTAAGACCTCTTTCAGACTGGCCTCCATAAGTATAAGATAGTTTATGTTGTTTTAAGCCACTAAGTTTGTCGTACAACAGCAAAAGGAAGCTAACAGTTTCTGTATTATGATTTTTAGGTAACTGTATTTCAGTATTAGATTTGTAGAACCAGTACTTCATTGCTTAGCTCC